>NC_034610.1:50988841-51025639 GCF_900095145.1 Mus pahari | reverse complement strand
CTCTCTCTCTCTCTCTCTCTCTCTCTCTCTCTCTCTCTCACACACACACACACACACACACATACCCACTTGCAACCAGGTGGAGTATTTTATCTTCAAGTTTTAAGAAAACAATTTTATCTAACATGGTTTACAAAACGCACACACAATGTGTAAGAATGTGAGTTAGCCAAAAGATAACTGATAGAGTGACCTGGACAATAACTTTTTTGTTTTTAACCTTTGGTAAGAAGAGCTTTATTTAGGCTTTACTCATCACTGTTTAAAAACACAGCATAGGTGCATGTCATTTACTATTCGGCTTCTTTTCTACAGAACACGTGTTCTGTTAGAGCTAAACTGGGCTGAGAAATTTTGGCGGGTTTCTGGGTTTGGTTCAGTGATGGATACCATAGGGTAAGTGTGAAGAGACGACGGCATCTTTTGTCCCCCCCCCCCCCCCGTGAAGAAGCTAAACAAGAGCTTACCATCTTCATCAGTTTGGATGACTGTCTCTTCGCTCTCCTTCCTTCCCTCTGGGTTGGTTAGGATCATCTTGAGGCTGACATTGGTGTAAGGTGGCAGATGGTTCACAACGTGCTGAGGGGCTTTGGGGTCCATGTCCAAGCAGTCTGCCCTGCTCTCGTTGTGGCCACGGAAGTAATGGTAGCAGATAGTGACGTTGAAAGTGTGGCAACGAGTGATGTTGTAGCCCAAGGACTCCCAGTCCACTGCGATGCGCCTTGCCTGGATTTCAGCAATCTTTAAAGTCTTTGGCGTCCGCATAGGTTCTGCAAGATAAATCAAAGTTGCGGACAGATGTCAGCTTGACTGTGAATGCTTTTGGAAGAGTGTAACACTGAACGGGAAAACGGCATACGCAAATGCAGTGAATATCAGGAGCATCTTTGCTTTTGAGTGCTTTGCCAAGAGAATCTACCTATTTGCAGCTTTATTTTGGTAAGTTTTAGAGACTTCCTGCTTTAGTTCTAGAGACAGCAACCATGACATAACAGTAAGAAAAGAACTAAAACACCGAACAACAATAATTTCTAGTACTCGGGAACTAAACAGCAAATAGAGACCCAGAAATGTGAAAACAATGCCTGATGGCTGACATTGTACAACTCCCTGTCGCTTTCCTTCGTCATTATTAAGTGAGTAGATTAGCTCATACATCAGAAGGGACAAGAGTCAATGTGCTCTGCTCAGTGATTTGTCATGTCACTAAGCTATGGTGTGTACTAATTAGTCTAATTGTAAAACTAAACTACCATTTACCAAAAATGACACAGCTATTAATTAACACTAATTATTTCAGTAATGATGTTGTTCATCAACACAAATAAAAGATATGGAAAAATTACAAGAATACATGTAGATAGTAACACCATCTTCTTGCCTCCTTGATCTCTTTGTGACTTATTTTCTAAGTGGGATGGGAAACAATCAGGTCTAACAACCCATTCGCTGTCAGACTACCCAAACGAGGAGGGGGATTTTCACTCAGCTGGAAAATGCTGGCATGACTGAACCCTTAGAAGACTGGAGTCCATCCATCACTGACTCCCAGCGGTATCCGTTCCTCATGCAAGACTGACTTTAATTGTCTAACTTAATCAAAATAATTACTCTATGGAAGTCAGGGCCACAGTGAACCATATACAGCACAGAAACCAGAACACAGCAAAATGTTAAGACATCGATTAGAGTCAAGTAAAAAAGCTGAGGCCAAGCTCAAGGTCTTACTGGTGCCTTCCTTAACCCATTCAGGATGATCGATACCATTGCTGACAACAACAACAACCTGAAATTGGCAAGGATAAAAGCAAAACAAATGCAAAAGGCCCACTTTGGATGTTTTTGTACATTTCTATATTGGATGTTAAAAATCTCAGCTTTATAAAAATAATTAGAATGTTACACAGATGGTAAGCCTGAATTGGAAATCCAGTTCAATGGCTATAGTGTGGGATGGGAAACAATCCCAAGTGGAAGATACTTTAAAATTTCAAAACTAAATGTTCCCTGTGTACACATACAAGTCAAACTCTGGTAGAATCGAATGCTTAGGTTTCAAATGTTAGTGGGTGCTCTTCAGACCTTAGCCTGCCTGTTGTACCAGATTTGGTCTTGTTTACTGTCCTAAGAGCACACAGAAAGAGTGACTGAGAGGAGGGAGGGTCATGGCTTTACAGGTGTTCTCACATTTAACTCTATGCTAACACTTTCCTCACTGCGTGAACCCTATGGTGAAGTGGCACTTCCCATCAGTCTTTGTCTCTGGAATCTAGCAGCGGACTAAATAATAACAGCTACATTAACTCTAGCCATTGCTCGAGAAACTGTAATTTTCACTGTGGCTAGAGAGCAACGAGACTTTTCTTAGTGGCCACAGTCAACTTGCATCATACTTTGTCTATAAAGTTTTTATCTGTATCCAGAACGAGGAAGTAACAAGACACCTAAAATATTTAAATGAGTGACCCCCTAGATATCAATGACAAAAACCACCACTGGTAAAAATCTCCTGCTTAGTGATGCTTCCCTTTCACAGAGACCCTCTCATCTGAATCTTGTATTTCCTCTTTCTATGCATTTCTCTAGATGCAAGCCATCTTCTTTCTCCATATCTCCATTAATACATATAAGGAAAAATACATAATTAGTCCAATGTACACGCATGTCACCACCAGAATTTCTTTGTCAACATTTGATTAAGAAAATGATTTTTGATGAAGAATCTTTCAACAAAGTCAGTAGGTTACTTTCATTGCTTTTTTGCTCCCATAGACTGAATAAATCCAATCGGTTACCCTGTACTTGTTAAAAGAGATTTAAATATAATTTTACTTTTTTTTTTCTTTGTTTCTGTCTTGCTAGATAGTCCGTGCTGGCTTGGGACCCCTTCTCTTGTTCATGTAGATGTAGGTGAGACAAGAAGTGGAAGGAGTTGCTCAGCAAAGTGTTATCAGAACCTTAGTTTCCCTAAGGACAATAATGAAGAGCTCTTAATGCAGCAAATGGTCACATCAAAAGGCCTCCAAGTTATTTATCTAATATGAAACAAACATGGACTCTTCTGAAGGTGTGCAAAATGGCACAGAAGGCGGTAAAACGAATAAAACGTAGTGTTCGGCCTGAGGAGCTTACCTCTTATTTATCGAAGAAGATAAAACAAGAAAAAGATTGTTATTTTGTTTAAGGAGACATATACGGAACACAGCAGTATCTCTGAACCCAAGGGAGACTGATAAGTTCTGCTCGTACAACAGAGGAGACTCCTGCATTAGGTCTCAGAAGACAGTCTTCATATTTTAGATAAATACTACAAAATCAAAGGAAATAAAATGGAAAGACATGTGGAACGTAATTGCAAAAAAAAAGAAAACTACGTATTCCCATTTGGTTGCTTTACAAATACCCAGCTGGATAAAATGTAGTTAAGTCTGGCTGGACTAACACTGAGCAAATTTTGTTGCTGTGCTAGGAGTCTGAGCTGAACTTGAATTAAATTTCTGGACTAATTTCTAAAGTCAATGGAGTCAATGAAACAACCTTGGAGAGATAAAGTTGGAGGTTATGTTCTACGTAGAGACATTGGGGTAGGGAATTACAGTTACTGCAAGGACATGTAAGGACATCATCTGAGCTGAATAAGAAGAGACATCAGAGACAGGCAGACTAGATACCACATAGAAGGAAACAACTAAAAAACTAGGTGACTATTTGGATTCAAGTACATAAATAGGTATTACATAACTATCGTGCTCAGACAGGATGTCTTAGAAAATATGGTGCTCTTGGAGGAAAAAAAAAATCAAGATACTGCAATTAAGAGGTGAAATGATATAGTGATTCAATATCATTAACCTATTGCTTTGCTAACCATGAAGTATACCAGAAACAAGGAATATGAAGATACATTTAGCCATGTCCTAATTTAGGAAATAAGGCAAACAAGCAATAACTGAACTAACTTATGTTTTAGGAAGTAAAGCATAGAAGCGATAATTGAAGCAATTTGTGTTTTAAATAACTGGGAGGCATTCTGCACAAGAGATCTTGTTCAGAAGAACAGAGGCATTGGCCTACCTTCAAAAAGGAAAGGAGTTTGTGCATCCTTCAGAAATGAAGGATGAAGGGAAAAGATGGAGAGGGAGTGGATAAAGGGGAAAGAGAAGGTTCAGGGCAATTGAGGGAAGACTGTGAGGGACAGAGAGAAACACAACAGAGATCTTACAATAGTGGGTTAAAGAAAACGAGAAGGGCCATGGACTTAGAAAGGAAGAGAGTAGTGACTACTTGTAACTACATATTCATTCAAGAAAGAGCTTAAGAAAGTTCACTGAAATCCAGAATATATTTTCAACCCATGCTAAATTCTTTTCTAAACAATTAAACTTTCTAGAGTCCCACTAGACAAACAGCCAAGGTCATATGAGACACCCGATCTTCATTCTGTGGTGGTATTCTGCTCATCCCGGTGTGATCTTCCTAGGAACCATTCCAGTCTAAAATCCCTGCCTGTGTTCCTCAGGCCAGGGCTCAACTTCTTATAGATTCAGGAGCAATCTAACTGTGTAGCCAGATCTTTATTTCATTCATAATGCTTGGACAATGTTTTCTATTGTCTTTAAAACCTTAGCTCCTACAAAATTAATATCATGTTTCACTGATATTACCCACACTGGAGAACACTGGTTTGTTATTTTTGTTTTTAAATTGAGGTCCAAATTAGTGAAATAAATTGCACTCAATCATACTCCATCCATGGCTCCTAAGTCTTAAGACTTTTTTGTGAATCTGCTGTGTATTCTAAACCGAAATGGAGAAATCAAATACACCCGAACATGTACATGCAAGTACTACAAACTCAGATGCATTTTCACATATGGGGGAAAAAAAACGACCCAGAATATGATTTGTCTCTGTAAAATGTTAGGATATTTATCATTAGATTAAGAGAACAGCTTCCAGAAACTGTACATGTACGTGTATGTGTGTGTGTGTGTGTGTGTGTGTGTGTGTGTGTGTAATCACATGCTTGCATCTTAAAAGAGAATGATGGTCTAATAACAATTTAGAATTCAGCCTAGGGGAATGAATTTATCTACTTAGAATTCCTTCCTCCCATCTTTTTTGGTGCTAAGGATCAAACTCAAGGCCCAAAACATACCTAGAAAAAAAAATCTATCCCTAAGCTACACCAGCAACTCTATCAGTGTAGCTTATTCATTTTGTATAACATCAGAGAAAAACAATGGTTTAACCCGAGGTTGGAGCTTAGTAGGTCAGGCACTCCCCTACGTTGAGGTGGTAAATGAAACAGCACATGTTCACCATTAACTTCTTTTTGAAATCACTGTTCACTGAACATATCCCGCCAACATTGACAACCAACAGGTAAGTCTGGAGAGACACTGTTCCCTTAGAACTCAAAGAGGAGTTGAGAAACCCTAAGAGTGCCCTTTGATGTGTCATGACCAGTGCTGGAAGCGGAGTAAACAAAAGAACAGGGGAAAATGCCAAGTCCAGTCTCCCTGAAGTTTAGCCTTTATCAGAGGAATTAGGAGCGCTCTTAACAGAGACAACACATACAGACAGGCAGACACCTTTATTCTTCTTTCCTTTCCTATGAATTCAAGTAGATCTCTGTACTATTAAGTTTTTCCATTTCCTTTTTTAGTGCATGCATCTGCGTACATGTACCACAAAAAAGAGTGAGGCAAACGTGTGGGGATTATCTCCGTCCGTCACAAGGCACACTGGGATCAAACTTGAGTCCAAACTCAAGTCACTAGCCTTGGTAAACAAGGGTCAGTGCTAGATAAACCATCCTGCTACTCCATAATATTTCTTTGTTGTTGTTGGTTTTGTTTGTTTGTTTTATTGTTTTTTTGAGGCAAGGTTTCTCTGTATAGCCCTGGCTATCCTGGAACTCACTTTGTAGACCAGGCTGGCCTCGAACTCAGAAATCTGCCTGCCTCTGCCTCCTGAGTGCTGGGATTAAAGGCGTGCGCCGCCACCGCCCGGCTCCATATTTCTTAATGTAGTAAGAAATGTCGGAATTAGAGGCTCCACCTAGCTGGCTAAATATTGTTTGGCAAAATTTACAATTTTCTCTATTCTTTCTAGCATTTTTGGTCTATTTATTTCTTCGCTATTAGAACAAGAAAGGCAATATTATATCTAAAATAATTATAAAGTGGCAAAAACTGTATCAGGTCCACAGCCAGTATTATATAATTAGCACATGGGCAAAAATATCATTCTTCATTGTATCTACTTTACTTTTAAACAAATCAAAGCAGGGATTTACATGCGCAGAAAGTCAAGTTCAATTTGATAGTATAAAATGAAGAACTATTTTGATTCTTCTCAAATTTTGTGGGAAAAAAGGCCACTTGCACTGAGGGGACCTGCTGACACACTGAGTCACTGATCTACAGCAAGCATACTCTTTAGGTATCAATGAAATAATTTTCTTTCTTTCTTTCTTTCTTTCTTTCTTTCTTTCTTTCTTTCTTTCTTTCTTTCTTTCTTTCTTTCTTTCTTTCTTTCTTTCTCTCCCTCCCTCCACCCTCTCTCTGCTTCCTTTCTGCTTCCCTCCCTCCCTCCCTTCCTTCCTTCCTTCCTTCCTTCCTTCCTTCCTTCCTTCCTTCCTTCCTTCCTTCCTTCCTTCCTTTCTCTTTTTGGAACTTGCTAAACAATATGACACAAGACAGGTCAATATTTACATCCTTTTGTAGTGATAATCTCCAGGTATTCTGAAGGGGTTATGAAAACAGAGCTTTAGCAACCATAAGAGATCAGAGGACAGGAATCTTGTTTCCCTGGAATCAGTTTTTAGTGATAAAACTTTCTATCCACCTGTCAGTCAGAGAAAAATAGAAGATATCCCAAAGCACATGAGGAGAAAAAAAAAAGGAAGATCTTGTCAATGATGTACACAGACTAGGAACACTGAAGCGTGGAAGGAGCTGCTTGCTCCTGGCTGTCTTTTCATCTGAAATCTTAGAGGCTCACTGCAAAACACAATTTCTATTCCATTTATAAAAACAAATACAAGGAAAGTGAATTTTCTGTCAGAGGAGATATTTGCCACTGTGAGCCAAAATAGGAGCAAGATGAAATTTTGGAACACAAGTAAATTAAAAAATAAAGAAAAAAGAAAAAAATAGAGCTATACTTTGGGAAAAGAAATTGTGACATTGTAAGAAAGCTCTTTCTATTCTTACATCAAATATCTGTGTTTTTGTTCTCATAGTAAGAATAAGAACTGACCATGACGAAAGCTTTATATTTCATGTCTTTTCAATGTTACAGCATCATTAGGCATGCCCAAATAATTTCATCTCTGCTCCCACAGGTCAAGTTGCGTTAATGGCAAGTTGAGGGGATGACTTGATTAGTGTTGTAACATGAGGGAGCCTCAGGACCAGGAATAATCACAAAGCTACTGTCAGTTCTTTTGATTTCTGGCTGAGTGGTTGAAGTGACATGCTTAGACTCAAGGGATACACAGTGACAGAGGGTGTCTGGCTCACTCAGCCATCCTGCAGAGTCCCAGTCATATTCACCAGGTACCATCAAAGCCATACTCAGCATATCATCCCATTACAAGACAAGCCCTTCTCACTGGTCTCCAGAGCCTTGCTGGAACCAATCATATACTGTACATATTAGGGCCCTCCTTCTAATAATGCTAAGTAAACAGTCTGAATTTTTTTAAAAAGATGGACATGAATTAAAAAGAAAAAAACAATGCCTTTCTCTTCCAACAAATATATCTTCTTTCAAATCTTTCCAATAGACCCAGATTACAAAATGCGACTAACTGAAACTATAGAAACCCTTTGCTGTGTTTCTTTTACATCTTTGATGTTACAGTGTGTGAGACCATGCAACTGAACTCAAGCAATATGCACACTAGCCTATCTTACATTGTCTATCATACATGTTATTAAATAAAACTTTAAAGCAATTCCTATAGGTAATGTATATTTGAAGAAAAATATAAAACAGAGATTTTAAAAAATAATATCAACTATTAGTTTAGAAACAATCTTTATTTTTCCCATTAAAATATTTAGCATTAGGACAAACTTAAAATAGCAAGTTTTGAAACCCTTAAGAAACAAACTTTATAAGAGAACTTTTATATGAGATGATACAAATTAGCTGTAAACAGCTGTTGAACAATTTTAAAAGAGGATTTTGAAAGTCTTGTTATCACTTACAGGAGATAAAATAGCTTTTTCATAGGATGCTCTGATAAAAATGACATGAATATTTTGGACACCCAGCATAGCCACTCGACAATAGCATTCACTGGCAAATTTTATTTTTATGTATATTTTTACTCCAATAAGTAAAGAAAATAATGCTTACAACAGATGTTCTCCCTTTTAAGAACTACAAGATGACTCCAATTCCTCTTCATTGGATTCCCAAATTTCCAGTCACCCATCAGGTTTTCCCCTAAGCAGAAATGGCTCTATTTCTCCATCTTTTGGTGTTAGCCTGGTCTCCTATGACCTACTTCAGTTACCAAGATGAGAAAAAGGGAGAGTATGCTGGCTTTGTGGACTATCTCTTTAAATTTCTACTCCCCTGTTTGCTCACACACCTAAAACAGTGGTTCTCAACATGTGGATTGTGGCTTGTTGGGGAGGGTGAAATGACACTTTCAAATGGGTGACCTAAAACCATTGAAAAACATAGATATTTGCATAATCATTCATAATGGTAGCAAAATTACAGTTATGAAGTAGCAGTGAAATAAAGTTACGGTTGGAGGTCACAACATAAGGAATTGTATTGAAGGGTCACAACATTAGCAAGGTTGAGAACTATAGTTCTGGAATGAGTTGGCTGAGATGAACCGTAATAGCTATACCAGCAAAGGCCAACAAGATCAAATCAGCCGCTCTTCAGCGGATTTCTGGGTCATCCAAGAATACCAATATCTATAGTACATGTCTGATCTATTCTTGGCAAGTGACACAATATTTACATCTACTAACTGCATTTAGTAAATCAATTTGATTATGTGATTAGATCTACCAGTACATCACACCACTAATTGATTGTATAGTACTAAATGTTTATTAAGTAATGGACATGTGTCACTCACTGCCATGGTATGAAATATTCTTTTAAACATGTCTTTGAGGAGATGAAACAGTTGAGTTGCCTCTACCAAGAGGCAGAGGCTAAAAGGAAGGCAGAATTGCCCCTAGGAAGTAGATAGGCAGAATAATTATCCCTAAGTTAAGGTACCTTTCTGCTCACAGTTCTGGCTCCTGGCATAGGAACTTATTCTGTGCCAGCAATGAAGTCTGTCTAATTTTTTGAATTACTCAGAAAAACATGTTTGTTTGTTTTTTTTTTTACCCCTGTTCTAAGCATGTGAGCATGCTTTCCTGAGCACTCTAGTCTTTACTCCCTCTTTAAGTGAACTGCCTATAAAGTGACTGTGCGTCTCCACGTGGCTGACATCTTTGCTGGCTTAACTCAAATCTCATTGCATTTTTGGCTTGGTTGGTTTTTGGTATGTATGTTTGTTTGTTTTCCATTTTGCTTCACCCTTCACTCTCTTTTCCATTCCTCTCTGTTTCATATCTGCTGAGATATACACTTTACCTGACCTGCGGTTTTCCTTATTAAACTCTAATAAACCTCCCTCGCTTAAAACAAAACCAAGAAGAAACAAAACCATATGACTGAGAAACAGATGAATTCTCTCTCTCTTTCCAGGGACTCTTTGAGAGCAGGTGGATTTCTTCATCGTTCCTGTAAAGACTAATAGTGTTGAAGTGATAACACTCGAGAATGATATAACATACACTTTGACTCAGTAGCTTCCCAGTAGCCTTCTCCACACCGGCACTCTGTAAAATATCCTATTTTGTACATCTGTGAAAACAAGATGTCTATAAAAGCCAATCTGCATTAGAGGCCAACTATCTTTACACTTAAAAAACAAAAAAGACTGGGCCTGTAAGACATGATAAATTGGTGCTCATATTCTTATCCAAGCTCCTTTAGTGGCAAACTGCACAACTGGATCGGTCAATGGCAATGGCTGGGTGTTATGTTCTAACTGATGCAGTATTCTAAGGGCACAGACTGTCTGGAACTCTTCCCTCTTCCCAAAATTAACCACAAAAACGTTACATCCCATTTTGCCCTTCAGCATAATGGTGGGCTTAGCATACAACACACTATTCTTCCATTCCTTCTAGAAATTGATCAAAGGCACTGAACCGTACCAATCCCATATCTAGAGAAAAAAGACTTCTGAGTTATTATAGAAAAAAGCTAGATTGGACAAGAGACTTCAGAGGTGATCGCAGCTGTAGAAGCACTTTAGCACACAGCTTGACTTCACAAAACACAAATGCCTGGCTGTGTGCTTGCTTCGGGGGCGCTAAAAGAAAGATAAGGGCTGTGGAGCTGGTGACTCGTAGTCCATTTCCTTTTCTGAAGCCACCATTTATTCTGCGCTTTCATGCATGATTAACAGCTTGCGGATCCTTCACAAATAATCAATAGCTGTGAGGTTTTATATTAGGTTTAGAGATTAGACAGCCTTGATTATAAATTTTATCGATTTGTACAGCTTAGCTGCAGAAATCCCTCGACATTTTCAAAGATTAAATTAAAACTAGATATATGGCTTGCACACACTAGAAACGTTCGCATGTTTATGGGATCTGACCTCTTTATACTCATTCCTCCAGATGAATAAAACTTATCTAGCTCACCAAAACATGA
This sequence comes from Mus pahari, assembly GCF_900095145.1. Classification (NCBI taxonomy): domain Eukaryota; kingdom Metazoa; phylum Chordata; class Mammalia; order Rodentia; family Muridae; genus Mus; species Mus pahari. The sequence continues at coordinate 51,014,878 of NC_034610.1, read as the reverse complement.
ATCAGTGTGTCAACAAGCATCAAGCTGAGATAGTAAACACAGAGAAAATGTGACAAAAAGAATTGCAAAATTGCTCGCAAATCTGCCTGAGACTGTAATTAATACAGGCAACCTGCAAGCATTAATTGCTTCAGCTCATTTGTAAATTAGGAAATTGACAGAGAGAAGAATAATGAACTCTTTAACTACTACCTGGCAGATCTGAGCCCATGTTAAAACTGAAGATTCATGGTCTCTTGAAATACTGGAAGGATAATATTGCTTTAAAGTAACTATGGTTATCTTAAAGACAGAAAATAATGAACTGATTATTAAATCCATAACCAAAGCTGTTTTGTGATACTGTTACCTCAAAAACCAATGTAACACTGCTGTAGTATCTCTGTCCAGTATCTTAGATTCTAGGTAATGCAGAACAAACATCAATAAATATTAGGTAAGGCTAATATTTTCAACTAACTCTAAAAGTTTACTTTCCCACCTGTACGGTGCAATTACCATTTTACTTCTTTCCTTGCGAAATAAGTATCTTTCAACAGTTAAACTAATTATGTCTTGTATCTAGATAAGGTTTTTATATGATGTTGGATATACCAGAAATATCATATCAAGATGGAGTATGCAACCTCCAGTGACTACCTACTAAGCCAGGTGAAAGAGTTTTTGGAATCCCCTCCACCCTGCACATAGTGATAGTGGCCGTTCTCCTCAGGTCTGACTTTTGTTCACACGATGTGTGGACATAACAGCCACCTCTCTTGCCTAAAGCAGGGCATCCAAACTTGCACTTCTCTGCCTTGAAAGGATTCTGCTATCCACTTGACTCAGTTGCCAGGACGACATTCAAAAACCTCTCTGATGAAGGTGGTTTTCTTGACCACCTTGTTTAAAATCCATTATCCATTTACCTTTATGGTATTTTTTTTCTCCCGTGGAGTTTTTGCCATCTAAAATCAAACACATTTTGCTTACTTATGTTCAACATTTTTATCTCCTGTACCAACATGCCTTGGGCTGGAAAACACTTGGCTGAAGGAATGCATGACTTTTGGCCACCAGCAAGTTCCTGCAACATGAGACCCCAATGTTTGCTGTGTGGAGGTTTTTCTTACTAACATTAAAAGCTACCTATAAAAACTATATCTGAATGTAGTTATGGGATGAAAAACCCGAGAGACCATTTTCTTAGAGCAGTCTTAATATGGGGATGAGCAGCAGCATGACGATTCCAAGGTGAGCAACAACATGGAAAGCCCCTGGGAGACACAGATTGGCAGGGAAGGACTGGCTGGGCACCTGGTCCCCCACTAGAAACAAAGGTGGAAAACAAAGGAAAGGAAGAAGGAAACACTTAAGATGGGCATTGGAAAAGAGTTTAGACACTTCCTCAAGAAGGCAGACTGAGTTCAGTGAGAAAACAAGATTCTCCAGGACAAGAAACCAGTCAACACAACAACTTGAAGCAATTTTCCCTTTAAAGGAAGTATCAGGAAATCAGAGGGATACGAACATAAAACTTATCAAAATAGACTTCTTCAAGATAGAAAGAAAAAGTACTGGAAGTCAGTGGATGGCACGTTCAGAATATGGGAAGAATTGCTATCTTAGATTACTTGGTAATCTAGCTCAGAAATGAGATGTTCTACATAAAACTGAGCTTAATTTATAAACAATTGGTTTTTAGGTCACATTGTAGAACAGATGGTGCCATTAAATGCACATTAAGTTTCTTTTTCTTTGGCACAGAGACTTAAAAGTTAGTCCTCTAATTGGAGCCTGCATCATCACTGTTTACCAGGACTTCACTGTCAATCAAGCTCTCTTACTCCCGGGGTCATCTCCCATTGGTGTTGCTTGTAGGTTTTACCAGCCTGCTTATTATCGTGGCACAGTACAAGTGTCCTGACTTTTATGTGTTAGTACATGCTACATATATCCTAAAATAACTAGTGTAGTGATGCTGGTTGTCAAAGACTTTCACTGGTTAAAAAACAAAAAGCTTCCCCTCTTGCCTGTGCAGCCCAAACACACAGTGAGAGGATAGCTTAGAAATCAGTCTGCATATAACATAACTGGCAGTTACTTTACGTCCATATCCAACATTGCCAAAGCCAGGAAATGGACTTCAAGACAAGTAGGTAATTCATGAAATCATAATAAGAACAAATATAACTGGCTACATATAAAGTGCTCAGAAAGTGACACACACACACACACACACACACACACACACACACACAGGATGATAAGATGCTGTCATTGGCTTTGCTGTGTCACGCTTTCGTGAGGAGAGGCACAGCATCTGGTCAGCATGGATACCTTGAAAGGCTTGGGAAGATTTGTGTATTGTTCTTTTCTTGTCCTAACTAACAGGATGCTAATCATCTTTTATACAACATGAAGACAAAAAAATAATATTATATTCTCATACTCAATCTGCTGTTTTTCTTTTTGAAGATACAGTTTTCTGGATTATTTTCACCATCCAAGGTCTTTTTAAAAAAAAGTAGGAAACTATGCACACATAGGGATGCTAGGAGAAACACCCAAGTAGAAATAAAAACTGCTAAAAGCCTAACAGCTACCCAACAAGTAGAAAACTTTACAAAAGAATAGATAATTCCTTCTAATCAGAAAGCTTTTCTACAATGCCAAATCCCCTGGGCATGCCTACTTATCTTCATACATGAATGCAAACCTGTCTTTCTCTCCACCACTGACACTTCCAATATGTCATTAAATGTTAATGGTGACTATTTCAAGAATTCCTGTTTTGAATATAAAGCTTTGGGGAGAATCGTATAAAAGTTTTTGTTGTTTATTTGTCTTTTAAGAGTGGGAGCTCAAGGATGTTCCCAGCACCGAATGTCAAGATCAAACCATAGTTACTTATATTATATTATTCTGATATTCTTTAATGCTTTTGCAGGAATATTGTGGAATGTATTCTGCAAATATAAAAAGGGAACCAAACACACGAAAATATGAGTAAACAGCAAAGGGTAATGTGAGTTCTTTGGAACTGGATTTAATTTAAAAAATATGCAGCTTATGTGGCAAGCATGGTGGCTCAGAGCTGTACTCCTTAACCCTAGGAATGCTGAGAGGGGAGGGTCACATGAGATTCAAGGTCATTCAAGGGCTACAAATAAAACAAGTCCAAAACCCCTAAATTGTCCACTTTGTTTTAATTTTCTGAATGACCTAAATGTGTTGAAGATTTGTATGGAAAAAAGGCTTAAATATATCCAGACAGCTAGTAATATGTTGAATAAATAACCTAATTTTACTTTAACAACTAAGATTATTAATGTGTTACCAATATATTTTCCATGTTTTAAGAAAAAAAATGTTGCAAATTGAAGAGACCCAAATAAATCATAAAAATGAAGTACTGCACAGCTGAGTTTCTTCTTAGGTTTTCTTTTCTATGTCTTGAGGATATATTTTTGCATGATTTTCTAAAGAAAAAGGTAATTGATAACCATGACTCATCAACAAATGAAGAAATCTATACTTTCAAAACATTTTGAAAAAAATTTCTAAGGCAGAAGGCTTAATAAGTCCTCTGGATATGCCTTATAAAATTTCAGAGAGATAAACAGTATTCGCTCAATTTCTTCAACCATAATTCATATTGAATTAAATATATAACTATAGCCGGGGATGACTTATTCAGATCATCTCTGTGTGTTCAAGGCCAGCCTGATCTACAGAATAAGTTCCAGGCCAGCCAAGGTGATAGAGCAAGGCCCTTTCTTCTATGATAGATAAGAGTTTGACCAATTATTTTACTAAAATATATAAAAGAATGACAAACTATTTTATTAGAATTATAAAAATGACAGTCATTAATAATACATGTAATGTATGTTTCTTTTCATGCATAAGCATACTATTGCATCACACTTCTTTTAAAAATATAATAAAATACTTGTCTAAAATCACAATAATCTGCAATATTTGAAGGCATGAAGATATTTCAGTATGTGCAGTGGACACCCTGATTCCATCACTGTGGCCCCATGTCACTGGGCAGGCAGGACTCATACTGAGAAACATAATTGCAATGTCACCTCCCACTGAGCAAGACAGCCGCCTGCTGCCTGGGCTCAGGCCTTGCAATGGGCTCCAGGAGGTCTGGGCTTTTCTCTTTTACACATTCAGTTCCTTTTTATTCAACAGATTCATCCTTGCAATTTTCTTTTAATTTCACAGGAGTCTGAAAGTGATTTCTCCACTGCTTTATTATGTCACCAGGCCACCAGGCCAAGAGCAAAGCAAAGCACTAATTAGCAAAATATCTCTCTCTCTCTCTCTCTCTCTCTCTCTCTCTCTCTCTCTCTCACACACACACACACACACACTTATTTCTCAACTGTTTGTGTCAGAGTGTCAATATCACTTAGGCATCACTTGCTTTGTCTACCCTTGATATTCTTGCTTCTTCCTTGCAAGGTTAAACTGATGAGGTGAATTTGTGATCCAAACTATCTTTAAGGAGGAAACAGTAGGAGCACCTAGCTCCTGCAAATGCTCCAAGGCTGAAACAGTCACTAAAAGGTAAATACTTTCCCTCTTGACTTTACACAGGAGGAGAATGGTACCCTGAGAATTTCACGTTCAGTTTCACAAGAATTCAATTCCAATGTCAATAAATGCAATAAAATCCACATGACCCTCCCAAAAGTTCCACCTCCAAAATGCTGGAACTGGCCCACAAATATTTACTTCCTATCACACAGGATGAGATAAAAATATTGCTAAGCACAAAAGGTGAAGGTGCAAATGATGACTCTGTGCCAAAACAAACATTTTATTTTACAGTGGGGGTTTGGAGCTTCAGAATATCTGAGCTTAAATGCAGTCGTATCGAGTTTCTAAGTAAAGATCCCATTTGTGCCCTTTCCTACATGTTCCAGGAGACCAAGAAGGAAGATAAATCTTAATTTCCAATGTCACTCACTATACTTAGTAGCTAACATCTGCTGTTCCAATGGTCTCACCTACTTTATTGTGAGGCTATGTGCTGTTTTCCTATATCAGATATACTTTTTAAATTATTACTGCTTTGTTGCTGTAAGGAGTCAATTAAAAGTGTGTCAATGTCTCCAAAAGATGTGTCCATAAAACCTGCAGTGACAAGCATAGGACGGTCCTTGTCATACTGAACATAACCTTAATATTGTGAATTATCAGACAGTGTTAAAATGTAATGTCTTTTTTTCCATGATAAGTAGCAATCAAAGAATAGAGAAATAAATAAAGAAGGAAGAAAGGTCAATTTAAGTATTAACTTAGATTTAATGTGTTGGTGATCTCTAGATATTAGTGCACAATCAACAATAAACTATTTCTATACACTGACTTAAGTCCTTTTCATATCTAAAGGAACCTCAATGACCCATAGAGCAAACCAAGCAAGGTTTACACAAAAAGAGGTGGGGGGATGTTTTTAATCATGAAACTAATCATTTTAGTTTCCCAAACAAGAAAGAATAAAAACAGGACACGTCAAATTAATTTTCCTATAATCAGAATTGGGCCATATTATTACTGAGTGGTTTGGAATTGCCAATGGAAAGAAATTAATGATATCTGTCATGCACTAAAACCTAGAATGCATTATTGGAAATATGCCTACATCAATGAACACTGCCCTCATCACATGCCATTGGCTAATGTGGAAGCAAAGCTTGTTAGTTCTGTTCTTGAAGATATAAGGAATAGATGTGAGGGTGAAAGGCACCCTAAGCTATTATATTGAGAACCTGGACCATTGACTCGGGCTATATTCAGTCTATTCAACATATGAGGAATACAGCTATGTGTACAAGAGGTGGTGTTGGCACATTGAAAATATTAAATAAAACTTGAATGTCAATACAGACGTTTTATTCATCTGAGAACAGCCAAGAGTCAAGCATAGTACTCTTTGATCTCAAGTCAGTGTTGAAGGACATAATATAAACTGTGAATATGATCATCATACTCAGAAAAGAACAAGTAGTGAATAAATAATTCTTTTCCTATGCTGAAAGAGAACAGCAGAGGGTCCATGCAGGTTTTAAAAGAATAATGAGAACAACCTATGTTTTTGCTCCTGACCAAACCTTTAAAGACCATCAGAGTAATTTCAAGTGTCTCATCCAAACTGCACTGTTTTGGCATTATATTTGATTTATGACCCAGACTAAATCCTTAAATCCACAATACCACTGCAGGTTATTTTGAGGACTGGAATGATTTCTTAAAGTAGGTGATCACTGCAGAAATTAAATAATTACTGCCGTGTTAACATAAGGTCTTTCTGATCTTTTGGGAAAAAAAAAGAAAGAAGAGAAAAACATCAGAAAACACATCCAATGTTTCAATAAAACATGAAAAAAATGTAGTTGAGTACAACAAAACAGAGGAAAGGTCTTTAAATGAAAATAATTAACCTTTTAGACTCTGAGGAAGATATAGTTGCCAATCCTGACAGCTCACAAAAAAAATTTTGCACTGAAATATCTCATTTCTGGGTTCACATTAGATATAAATGCTCAGAACTGCCAGCCACCAAAGACTTGCTAGAGATCATTTTCATCGGCCTATAATTCTGAGTTACTACTTGATAGGTTAGAAAGATAAAAGAGAAAGATTAGAGTAGAATTTTTTCTCTCTGTCAAGAACTGCCCTAAGGCTACACAAAAATCATCATGATGTCACGTTCCCAATGGTAAATAGGACAGAACGTATTTACAGTTGTATTTCGTTTTTTAAAAATTAAAACACTATCTGTTTTGTGTGTGTCTCTGTGTGTATATGTGGGTATGTGTGGTGGTCAGAGGACACTGTGTGGAAGTTGTTTTTCTCTTTCTGTCATTTAGGTACCAGAGACTGAATTCAGGTCGTCAGGCTTGGAACTGAGCTGTTTCTTGCTTGCTGAGCTGTCTCTCCAGCCCTGGGATTGTGTTTTCTAGGCTCCATTAAAGTACCCCTTATCCCATCATTAAAAAGTAAAATGGTGACGGACCTATTCCCAGGAAAAATCCATAGCAAAGTACACAGATTCCTCAGAGATGAAGGCTCAGTTTACTTCTTTACTATCTTTTTGCAAAACTGCTCTCCTTTTCTTCTACATACAGCCACTCATGGCCACATGGAGTCTCCGTACCCAGGATACATTCCTTGATATTTCCTCTAATATTAAGAAGGATGTTCTATCACATACTCGTGCCCCTGGCTAACTTCCCTTAGAAACCTTTAATACCACTTAAATCAAGGGCCCTGTGCACCTACAACTCCTCACTCCGACAGCGACTATGTTCTGATAATGTATCACAGATCTTATATTTTTCAACTATCAGTTTATATTCCCATTCCTCTTTGTGGACTGTGAGTACCTCTAACTTCATTTCCATTTATATATGCCCAGAATCCAGTATGATATCTCATACCCAGGAAGTATGGCTATAAATGACTTACGATTGAATGGATGCTCAATTTCACCTGTGAAGACGGAGGGGGAAGGTGTTGGTAAAAAGTTTTACAGCTTTAATAAATTTATTCCTCTAATGTTAGCTCTCTTCTCACTATCTCTGCACATGAATGGTGAAATAAATCTTGATGAATCAGACATCTGGCTGTGAGAAATATTTGCTTAGCACATAAGTGACTTTTTGAAATGGAACTGTGGCTTGCTACCCATACTTTAGATCATTCTTAATGTATATTCTGAAATCTTTGGATGAAGGGTATGACACAGTATTGTGTAGAGATCAGAGGACAATGTCGGGTTGTTATCTCTTCCTCCAGACTTGACAGGAGTTCTTGTTGTCCAGCACTGCCTATGGCAAGCTGGCTGGCATGTAAACTTATATATATATATATATATATATATATATCACTGTACTGAAATTTACATGACATCTGATATTCATGCTTGTTCATTAAGCACCTTACCCACTAAGCCATCTGCCCAAACTTTACTGTATATTTTATTTTAATGATATTAACCTCTGGTTTTTGGTACTTGTACATTGGATTGACTGCAAAGTAATGTGTTAAAAAGAATGAAGAGAATATGCAAAAATAATCGCATCCAATACTATGCGGTGTATTTTCATAAAAAATGTATATTGCTTTCTTGGCAAAACACATTTTGAAAACTATTAAGAGATTAAAAAACTAGTCCTGATTTAGTTAATGTGAGTTCTCAGTACTTAATTTTATCTTGTAGAGTGAGTACCACAACGAATCACAATGATTTCCCTAGGCCTTTCAAGGAAAAATATAACTTATAAAACCTGCAGCACACCAGAAGCACATGATAGTATCAACAGCCGCTGCCGCCACCGCCGCTGCTGCAGAGGCAGCAGCAGCAGAATCAACAGCAACAGTAGTAACAGCATCAGCAAGTATGGTACAGCGGCAGTTAAGTGGAAGAGTTCTTGACAGGTTATTTAAAATGGCATTTGCTCTGCCAGGGCAAGATCATTGTCAAAACAGAGCAGATAAGAGCTTTGGTGTACTTACATAATATCTCCAGGGGAAGAGGAGCTATAATCTTCCTGAATAATTTACTAAGCCTTTACTAACATAGGGACTAAATATAGTTTAGCACATAGAGTTCAGAGGCCACGTTCTTCTTTCTCTTCCTCAGTGAAATTGAACAGATTAATTCCTTGAATGTAGGTTGATTTCTTGAAGTCAATTCAAGTCTTGCCTGGCATTGACTCCATCTTCCCTGTCTCCCTTCACAATATGTGATTTCACAGTCCTCTACATAATCATGAAATCCAGAGTGTGTGCCAAATGCACTCTGCCTTCTCCAATACATTTACATGAAGTTGGACTCCTAGTTATCCTGTCTTCCTGAAATCTTCGTCAGAGCTTTAGTTATAATGAAGAGGAATGAAACAATATTCCTACCTATTTCCTGTCTATCCCAAGTTCTCTCTGCATTGTTGCATGTACAATTACATAGGAAAATATTATTAATTGGTATAATACCTATACCAATGTATGTCCCTATACATTTTGATTCAAAGTGTCATCAATACTACAAAGGAAAAAAGAATTGTTATAACAGATATAAAGGGAATGTGGATAGAGAGGCATCGAGAAAGTCTTCCTTAAAGAATGGCCTCTTTTTGCACCTTGAAAGATAAGCAGGAGAAGCAGATGTCTCAGAGTACCAGAGAAGTGTTTCATGAGGCTGACCAGTGGCAAGTCCTCAGGCAGGGCACAAAGCCCAATTCGTGGCAGGAGCAAAGAGACGATGTAGAGAAAAAGTCCACATTAAATGTTGTTGAGTACATATTACACCTTGGATGCCTTGCTCATCATCTCTCTATGTGTGTATCTTAAATGATAAAGATAAGATTCCATGGACTAATAATGCTAAAATACAAGCCCACTATTCACTACTCTGTTCCCTACCATACTCTGGAGAATGACAAAGGATGGGAATTAGCTCAGGGGACAGAGTGTGTGTTAGCATGCCCAGCTCTCCCTAAAACAGGTGTGGTGGGGCTCGCCTGTAATCCTGTAGTCACTGGGAAAGTAAAGGCATTAGGACCAGAACCTCAAACTCACCCTTGGCTACATAATGTATTCAAGGCCAGCATAGATGTTAAAGGTCAGTGCTTGACAAATACAGAAGTGGATGCACACAGCCATCCATTGGACTGAGCACAGGATCCCCAATGAAGGAGCTAGAGAAAGGACCCAAGGAGCTGAAGGGGTTTGATGCTCCATAGGAGGAACATCAATATGAACTAACAAGTAACTCCAAAGCTCCCTCTAAACGCCAGTTGTGCCAGCACCATTTGTTGACCATGCTGTCTTTTTTCCACTGGATGGTTTTAGCTCCTTTGTCAAAGTCACCATATGTGTGTGGGTTCATTTCTGAGTCTTCAATTCTATTCCATTGATCTACCTGCCTGTCACTGTACCAATACAATGCAGTTTTTATCACAATAGCTCTGATGTGCAGCTTGAGGTCAGGGATGGTGATTCCACCAGAAGTTCTTTTATTGTTGAGAATACTTTTTGCTATCCTAGGTTTTTTTGTTATTTCAGATGAATTTGCAAATTGCTCCTTCTATCTCTTTGAAGAACTGAGTTGGAATTTTGATGGGGATTGCATTGAATCTGTAGATTATTTCAGCAAGATGGCCATTTTTACTATATTAATCCTGCCAATCCTTGAGCATGGGACATTTTTTTTCCATCTTCTGAGATCTTTGACTTCTTTCTTTCTAGACATGAAGTTCTTGTCATATAGATATTTCACTTCCTTAGAGTCACACCAAGGTATTTTCTAGTATTTCTGACTATTATGAAGGATGTTGTTCCCTAATTTCTTTCTCAGCCTGTTTATCCGCAGTGTAGAGAAAGGCCACTGATATGTTTGAGTTACTTTTATATCCAGATACTTTGCTGAAGTGGTTTATCAGGTTTAGGAGTTCTCTGGTCGAATTTTTGGGGTCACTTAAGTATACTATCTTATCAGCTGCAAATAGTGATATTTTGATTACTTCCTTTCCAATTCTGATCAACCTCCTTTGACGTCCTTTTGTTGTCTAATTGCTCTGGGTAGCACCTCGAGTACTGTGTTGAATAGATAGGGAGAGAGTGGGCAGTTTTGTCTTCTCCCTGTATTTACTGGGATTTCTTCAACTTTCTCTCCATTTAGTTTGATATTGGCTACTGGCTTGCTGTATATTGATTTTACTATGTTTAGGTATGGTCCTTGAATTTCTGATCTTTCCAAGACTTTTATCATGAAGGGGTGTTGGATTTTGTCAAATGCTTCCTCAGCATCTAATGGAATGATCATATGGTACTTTTTCTTTGAATTTGTTTATACAGTGGATTATGTTGATGGATTTCTATATATTGAACCATCCCTGCATCCCTGGTATGAAGCCTACTTGATCATGAAGGATGATTGTTTTGATGTTTTCTTGGATTTGGTTTGAGAGAATTTTATTGAGTATTTTTCCATCAAAGTTCATAAGGGAGGTTGGTTTGAAATTCCCTTTCTTTGTTGGGACTTTTTGTGGTTTAGGTATGCAAGTAATTGTGGCTTCATATAACGAATTAGGTAGAGCACCTTCTGTTTTCATTTTGTGAAATAATTTGAAAACTCTAGTTAGTATGTCTTCTTTGAGGGTCTGACAGAACTCTGCACTAAACCCATTCGGTTTGGTTTTCTCATTGTGTCTTGGATTTCCTGGATGTTTTGGGTGAGGATCTTTTTGCATTTTGCATTTTCTTTGATTGTTGTGTATTAATGTTTTCTATGGAATCTTCTTCACCCGAGATTCTCTTTTCTATATCCTGTATTCTGTTGTTGATTCTTGCATCAATTGCTCCTGACTTCTTTCCTAGGTTTTCTATGTGTAGAGTTGTCTCCCTTTGTGATTTCCTTATTTTTTTCCATTTCTGTTTTTAGATCCTGGATGGTTTTGTTCAATTCCTTCGCCTATTTGGTTGTGCTTTCCTGTAATTCTTTAAGGGATTTTTGTATTTCCTCTTTAAGGGTTTCTACCTGTTTACCTGTGTTTTCATGCCATTCTTTAAGAGATTTTTGTGCTTCCTCTTTAAGGCTTCTACCTTTTTACCTGTGTTCTCCTGTATTTCTTTAAGGGAATTAGTTATGTCCCTCTTACAATCCTCTATGAGCATCATGAGATAGGATTTTAAATCTGAATCTTGCTTGTCCAATGTGTTGTGGTATCCAGGACTGGCTGTGGTGGGAGTACTGGGTTCTGATGATGTCAAGTAGTCTTGGTTTCTGTTGGTAAGATTCTTGCATTTGCCTTTCCCCATATGGCAATCTCTGGTGTTAGATGTTCCTACTCTCTCTGCCTGGAGCTTGTTCCTCCTGTGGAACCTCCTGTAAGCCTTTGTGAGCACTCCTGGGAGATCAGCTCTCTCCTGGCAAGACCAGTGCCCAGAGGGCTAAGGAATGGCCCCACCTTCTGGGTGCAGATGGAGGCAGGAAGGATCCTGACCCAGCAGCTCTGCGTCTTCTGTGGCCTGTGTGTTCATGGATGATCCTGCCTTAGACAGTCACCAGAGAGAAAATGGTGATCTCACCTGAGTCCAGGGGTCAGAGCACTTCCTGGAGACAGGAATAGTGCACAGAGGACAGTGGAACAGTCCTCTGGTCCTCGGTGCAGATGGAGGCAGGAAGGACCCCAAGTATTTTTCTAAAATACCCTTTGTAACAACATTTTTCACAACCAAAGAAAAGCGCCTGACATATGGATGGTCAATCATGGCTAAGCAAAGAATGAATCCAAGACCTGAATCAAAGTGGATCTTACTATTCTTCCTAAACCTGTCCAAGGAATCCACACTATTAAATGTAAACTTGCCAGCTACAGTGTGAAATGTGCTGAAGAGCACAATCAGTATTGGACTGTTTAATATCAGTCATACCTATGATTAGCTGGGTGAACACTATCGATGACATAAATGTTTCTGAGTCCCAGCTTATTTGACTCAAAGATAATGGTACAGATACACATTTAACAACAATACACCAGGAGATAATTATACGAAAATTATTTTTAAAAAATTGAAGTTCAATTTTAAATTCTAAAATTCTGGCAGTGATTTTTTTAAGTGTTTATGAAAATAACAAAGCTTTATGATGAGCAGAATTCTAGAATTAAGGATGAATAACATTTATCATGGCAGAAGGCACTCCAGAAAGAAATACAGGTCTATAAAGTATAACTGGAGAATCCTTTCCCTACATTAAGAATAATAAATATCAAAAATAGTCAATAGGAATTGAATAAAACAAACAGATTAGGCAATCCCACTGCAAGGAACCTGGTATTTATTGTTGTATAGACTTGTAAAATTGAAAGTTTCAAAATACTAAGGTAGGTTGCACTAGCTGTAGCAATAGGGGATTTACAAACATTAACATTTTAAAATCAACTGTATTTAAATTCTGTAGCTCTCCAGATTTTTGCTCATTAATATAATTTATTTTGTCATTTCTCATATACTTTCTTACCCAGTTTTCACTAATTAAGAAATTACATTTTATTACCTCACTATATACTTTCAAAACGACTGCGTAATTTTGATACAGTAAATATGCAAACTCTACACACACAGCATCAATGGCCAACCCACCGTCTGAAGCATTTTGTGTTGTACATATTCATAAGTAGAGCCAACGATGTTGGTTCTAGTCACTGTGCTCTGTGTGTGATTCTGGTAATGCCATTTCTTCTACTCAGATCTAATATTTGAGAGATCTAGGGAGTGATTACACTTGATGGTGACACCATAATCTTTCATGTGCTTGTCTGTGTTGCTTAAGCACTCTGTCACTGGCCTCAGCTATGTGGGTATGCAGGAATGTTGGATGAGAAATGAAGAAAGAAGCAACTGCTCTAACACCTATTTGATGCTTTAGGCATGCTGTGTGTATCTCTGTACTTTTTCTTCTACTATGGATAATTTTGTTTGAAAATATATAAGGTAGGGATTTCGGAAAAGCAATTAGGATTGCCAAATTAGTCTCAAATGAACATGAAACTTTCAAAGTTATTGGATGTATATGTTAAGTACCCAGAAAGCAGAGGCAAGAGGATTGTGGTTAGATGGCAAATTTGAGATACCCAGCAAGTTCCTGGCCTGTCTGGATTACATGGAAAGTCCTAGTCTCCAGCGAACAGATACCAAAACAAATGAGCCTAAACAATGCAAATAAAATTACCTCTACCAATTTTCTTTGAGTTATTAATATAAAAGTATACAATAGCCAAATGTTTGGAATAAACTGTTTTGAAATTTAATTTCTCAATGGATAAAAATGTGGGCTTTCAGTTATATTGTTAATTTCTTTTCATGGTGGAAAAATATCATGATATCAGTCAAACTTCTTCAAATAATGACTCTTTGGAATCATTAGAAAAATCCTTAGTAAATTTACTAAGATTACTAGGATTACTAGGATTACTAAGATTACTAGGTTACTAGCTCCCAACAACACAGGTACAATTCAACTCCTTCCTTAAGATATCATAGGTCTTCCAGGGTGTCAGCGCTGCAAAAAAGAATCTGATCTTTCAACATTTACCAATAAAACGTGCAAACAAATGCTCGCTATCATAACATGTTCTTAACCAAAGCTACCTGTATCCTTCAGTTTTACATTTGGTTCTCATACTACAATTTAGACTTCACTTTACTTTGCAAGGATGATTACAATTGCTTCTTTTACAAAAACCCTTCCAGATCTATGGTTTTTTTATTTCACATTTGTCTCTTACTATCAAGAGGTATGTGAATCTATAATATTATGTTTAAAAGATAAAGCATGGAATTACAAATTTGTCTTTTTATTTATAAAACAGTTCACAGACTAGAAACTGAGCTATATTTGACTTAAAACAAGAAACCACATGGATATCAACCATCTTGCAAGTTAATAGTATTTATTTTGAACACAGCAATCTTTTTACAGAAACAAACAACGAAAAAGATCAAAGATATATAGTCTATGCCCATGGCAAGTGTTGGGTTTTGGAGATTATTCCATGACTGTGTGTATGAGAGTGAGTGTGTACACGGGTATGCACATGCATGGATTCACATGTTATGCTCAGAGTCAAATTCAGAGCCTCAGATGTACAAGGCAATCACTCTATACCAAGCTACATTCCAAGTTGTACTTAATAGAAATTGAAAATTATTCATAATCTAGAAATCTGATGAATAAATGCTTGAATCAATGATTGCACTTTATATAGGTGGCAATATGTGATCATATATATATATGTATATATATATATTTATGGGAAATTTATTTCTTTATCATTAACATTTATCAAGAGAGAATAATGTCATATCTTTAACTTGAGAAAGCATCAGGATTACTAAAAAAAAATTAGAAAACAGAAGAAATCAGTTTAGATTTTTTACAGTGTAATTCAGCACAATGAAATGCACTCGATCATTATCATAGCAAATATGTTGAAGGAAAATTATAGCACATTTCAGTAAAGTGACATATATATTACTAAAAGTATTTCTCTACAGGTGAAAAAGATACTATGGCACCATAACCATTTAACCTTTTATTATCCTGCCTCTGTGTACCAGTACAGAACATAAACGCCTTTGAAACCTGGATACTCTAAAGTTTATCTTTAAACAGCAAACTAATCCATGGACGTTTTTAATCCTCAATTTTAGGGAAAAAGCTACCCATCCTCTCTTGCTTATGGAGTACTAAGAGAAGAAAAAAAAAAATCCAACCTAATTTAAAAAGTGAGCATATACAACCGTGAATGGTAGCCTAGGCCCAAAGGCCCAGCACTTAAAAGGCTGCGTGAGGGGGGCCCCATAAGCTCAAAAGTATGAGGCCACCCTGGTCAGCACACTTAGGCTCCACCTCCAAGATGAGTAAAAAGGAGGGGGGAGAAAAGAAGTGGAGGGGAGAAGACAGGCTGAGAGAGGGCAGAATATAGGCCTGCATATATAAATTGTAAGTATTCAGGATTGTAACTTATTTCTAGAATAAAATACCTGAGAAACAGTCACACTTGTTTAAGAACTTTAGAAAATAGCTGTTAAAATAATACTTGGCTAAACAATCACAAGCATTTTAAAGTACAAATTAAAGAAAGCAAAGGACTGTGTGTGTGTGTGTGTGTGTGTGTGTGTGTGTGTGCGCGCGCGCGCACACACACACACACACACACACACACACACACACACACAGACAAGTGCGGCCGCACAAGATCAAGGAAAACTCAAATTCAGAATCAGACAGGGTGGTCAGTCACAGTGAGGGAGGGTCTTTTCTTTCCTATTTTAAATGAATAGAAGTTAACTCTCCTTCACTGAAAGTTTCAACCCAATTAGAATGTTCTGTGAAAGAACCAAACACTAATTTCCACCCTCAAATTAAAATAAAGGAGAACTGTCTGAATGACCTAATGTGTGGATGTGTAAAAGTGTGTAAATATTAGACTATCTAAATTTTTCAAATAACTTTTTGTCAAAAATAGCTGGAGATGAAAATAGTAACAGATTCTTATAATCATATTTTATTGTGATCTTCTTAAGGCTATGAAAGACTGAACTTCAAACTCAGAAAACGTTTTTTAGAAAGTGGTCTAAAAGTACTGCTTTGCATATGAAACTCGGGTAATTAAAGAGGAAACCTCAAAGGAATAAGTCATAACAGCTGCTACCTTTTCCATAAATGATTGCCTGTTTGGACTTTGTACCTTGCAAGTGCTGAGTGAATTTAAAATGTCTTTTAATGTGCAGTATTTTCCCACCCAAGCAATCAATGTGAAGATTACACCACACCTGCTTGCCCATTTAAGTTTCACTTTTTGTGAACTTAGCATTAGACTCCAAGAACTGAATTTAGCTTTCTGGTTCATCTCTTAAAAAAAGAAAAAAAGAAAAAGACAGAGCCAATGGAGTCTTTGCTAATATGTGACCATCCGTCATTTAACTGTGTCTCTTAGTGCTCAGAGATGTCTCATTCTAGGATACAGGGCGGTTAACACCTGTAAGGTAATTATATCTACCAAATGCTCTTGGCCAGAACTGTGAATATGTAATTGCTTATGCCATCTGTTAATTGTTCTATTTGAATCACTTACTTCATCAGACACATCTATTTCGCATTTCCCCATTTGTAATGGCTCCTGGAAATGCTTCACTTCTTCACAGTGGGGATTAACCAATCTTCCCATTATTAAGGCTCAATTTTGAAGCCTTTGGGAAAGACAAAAATCAACTGGATATAAATGCATGTGTGTGCCTGTAGGGTGGAGGAGCTGGAAGGATATACCCATGGGAGTGTAACCTGGATAAGAAAGTATAGAGGGATTGGAAATCAATAAAGAAAGAAAAACAGGGAAGATGGTTAGATAATGGAGATTTTACCTGGCATCCTAAAACTAAAGAAGCTTTAGTGATCAGTGTCAGGACATCCTCCTAGCTAAGACTGACAATTTTTCACACCAAGAAGCTGACAAAACATGTTATGTAAACTTCCCCTCCCGTGTCTATAGATTGTGAATGTCTCAGATGAGATTTTCTGTAAACATTATTAATTAGCATAGATTTGGAATTCAACAGCTACCGAATTTTAGGCAAGTCTGTTTAGTCTTGGTGCCGCAATTTCATCAACTACAAATAAAGGATAACCATAATACAAAAAATAAATAACAGTTATACCAGTGAATAATATGGCATGTGAATAATATGAATTATCCTCATAACCATTATTAGGAAAGTTGTAATGCTTAGTAGGGTGTCTGTGAGCCTATCTGCACTATAAACTGATGTATTTTGGGTTATGCTTCCTTTACAACACCATGGAAGCACTTCAATATCTTATAGCAATGACCTGGTAGGAATAGTTTGAATAGCTGCCCAATAGGTCACAACTTCTGCAACTTCAAGTGAGGCTTTATTGGAATAATGTTCTTCGCAGCGGCAATCAGAAAGTAAGGATAACAGAAAGGCGTCATACAGGTTTGCATGTGTCACGGGTGCAATGGTGCCTGTCATTGAACATGTGGAAAGCAGAACTCAGAGCAACACAGAAAGCAGGAGTGTAGACAGAGGCTTGTTCCAGTGCTGTACTGGCAAGTTTAAAAAAAAAAAAAATCAAGGAAAAGCTTAAGTCACCAAAACTAGGAAGGAAAGGAGGTGGGGCCTCTGCAGAAGTTTACAGGCTGCCCAGAGCTTCAGATTTCTGGCCATCAGAATCGCGTGGGAATAGACTGTGTCATTTGGACAAAGGACTGGCCTTCCATAAGACAGTTCCAAAGGTCCACTCCACAGAATGTCCAAGCAATAGCATTACAATATAAGCAAATAATAAATGACTAAGTAACAAAAACCTTCAGATTTACAGAAAAATCTCAGACTGTCCCATAGTACCCATTTATATCAAAGTATTATGAATATTGTTCAATCTAAAGAGCATCATGATACAGTACCAAATGCCTTATTCTGAGGTATGTACCCTATGTTATTTCTCTTTGCCTTCATGTCTTTTTCATTTCCCTTCCTTCTGGGATATAAGCTTTATTGGAATGTAGATTCTAGACAGTTTTGGGAGCTCTCACAGGCACGTTTTAGACTTTCCCTGCATCAGGTTTTCTCTGGTGTTTCCCCTGTAATTAGTCTTACTGTGACCACCATTACAACATACTACCGTTGTTTTATTGTCTTAAACAAAAACAAAAACCTCTCCAGTGTATCTCTTATACTATCTAGTCCTCAAATCCAAGTCAACCATTGACTTCTTCCAACTGGAACTGTTAATTTTATATGTCACTACGGAAGGGTGTTTGTAGTTGATGTTATGGCACCAACTGGTGAAGCTGGAGTAATACAGCATCTTTCTTGGTGTCACTATAGCTCAGTCAATTAGTCTGATAACAAAACAGGCATGAAAAAAAAATGGGGTCTAGGGGACAGAAGAAATCTCCAGCACCTTGGTATCAGATGCCTTCTGCAGAAAGGACTCCTCAGATGCCAGGTGAACAGCGGGCTGCTCAGAGGTCTAGGAATTCTGAATTTTTGTCACTTCTCTGATGTTCACAAAGTGCCAGCCTTCAGGCCTGAATATATATATATATATATATATATATATATATATATATATATATATCTCCAGACACCAAAATTTAGCAAGCTAGTTCTTTATAGCAAATCTTCTCCTCTCTATATAGACACACTCCACTGGTTCTCACTCTGCCCCTAACTGTAATCCTAACACAGTGTACTTGTAGTTTTGCCTTGAAAAGATTTTTTTCCTGTTAGAATTATATCTGTAATTTCATGCTATGTTCTTCAGACTGAAAGTTCTTATGTCTATCTGATTTTTATTCCTTCAATCACTGACTGCCACACTATATTCATACAAAGTACCACCACCCTCAGCACACACATACCATAAGTGCCCTACATGCAGTTTTGTGTTCCCAGGTTTCAGTTACCCCCAGTCATCTAAGACATGAATGTACTAAATGAAATACAGTATGAACAGCTTTAAATTTCACTGCATTTTGAATAACATGACAAAATTTGCAAGGTATACAGCTATTCCTGGGACATAAATCATCCTCTGTCCAGAATTTCCACGGCGCCTACAATGCAATCAGCTATCCATGTAGCACCGTGGCCATGGTCGAGCAATACATTAATAATGTCTTCCAAATAACAGTAGCAATGTCGGGAATTTTATTATAGTGTATAGCTACGACTGTTCAATTGTCATTGTTGTTAAGCCTATTATGATTAATCTATAAATTAATGAAGAAACATTGCACATAACAGGCTTTTGTTCTATGTTTAATTCAAGTACTTTTTAGAGATTGGGGCTCAGGTCCCCTGTGTAAAAAGGGGGGACTAGTGGGTCGGAATTTATTCATTCTGTAATTGAAAGATACCATGATTGCTTATGGTCTGGGGTGATTACATATACAGCTGATATAAATGTTGCTTTAATCCAAATTTTCTGGAAAATAATAAAATTGTTGGACAATGTGGTATAACTACAACATTGCAAAACAATATTAATAAATACTAATAACTTGACTCAATTTGTATGATCCTATTTTGCATTCTTTAATGCATTACTACTTTACCTCATACCTCACTATTTGGCATCTTGAGCTTTTTAGATATTTTTCACATTAGAGAGTGGAAACCAGCCAGCTTAGTTTCTTCCTCTAGTAATATGTTAGCTATTCTAAAACCTTTATCGAAGGTCTGTTAGAATCAATTTATTAACATCAACTAAATAATGTTGATTAATTAAAAACTGTTATTACAGAACTTTTCATTTATACAACTACTTATTCTTAATTTCATCACTATTGTATAATTTCTAGGAAGAGAAACTATGCTGGATTTTTATCTAAGCTTTTACATTATTAACAGGCCTTACTTAAACAGCATCTATTGTTTCAAATTCAAACTACCCACAATTGTCATATTGTTTTAAAATTTTGTATGTGACACTATGAATTTCATTACTATTTTCAGAAAAGTTCTGGTAGAGTCATCATGGCAATTATAGCAACTATTGATAAAATTGCCTTCCTTTGCATTTCTTTAAACTATTTCTTCTGCTTCTGTTGTTTGATTGGTTGATTATTTATCATAAGAATTCAGAGACTCTCTCTGTAATCACGTGGTACTGGAGACTAGACATCTAAAGCCAAGAAGTTGGCAGGGTTAGGTCCTCTATGACTGCAATATAGAAACTATCCCTTGCTGATCACCTATATTCTGAGAGTTGCTGGCCAACTCTGACATTCTATCACTTGAATTAACATGGCTTCAAGATATGCCTCTGCCTGCATGATTATTTCATTCTGTATCTTCATTTACTCATATGGCCATTATTGACTTCAAAATCTACCTTAATCCCAACTTATTTATATCTCAATTATACCCAAAAGACTCCATTTTCAAATCAAAATCACAATCATGAGCACCAAGGGTTATGACTTAAGCCTACCTACTAAACACATTACACACACCATTTGTGGAATACTGGTTAATAACATAATAGCTGTTAACCCCTCTAATCTTTGTTTTAACAACTATGAAATGGAACTAGAATTATCCTAGTATTTGGTTAGGTTGTGGAGGATGGACTAGTTAACTTAGTTGATCAAAGTTATACAGTGAAACCAATTATGAGCACACTAAGGCTGCAGTGCAAATAACCACAGGGTGTCATAACTACTGGTTGTCATGTCCAATAAATTCTCAGTGTGAGGTAATTTCCAACCCTTTGCACTTTATACCACCTGCAGTCTCAGTTACAGCAGTGCCTCTGAAGCCTGTGTTGTTAAATCAGAGTTCAGTCAGTTTTGAGGCACACTACAGGTAGACTATTAAGGATAAGATGGCTGTTCTTGTTTTCCTAAGTGCTTGAGGTGCATCATTAGGTTGTTTATTTGAGAACCAAACAAAGCAACTCTCTGCAGACAGAAACGAATTGGGCCATAAATGACTGAAATGGATGCAAATAGACCAACATGAAGGAGTAATAAAGTAAACCTTTATGCAAAGTAACAATAAGAAGCATTAGTAAAGCTAGAGATGAAATAGGAGACATTAAAGAGCATACTAAGTAAAATTACAGGATCATTAGAATAGAAATTGAAAACCTATATCCAGCAAATTAGAAAAGGAGATGAAAAACTAATTTACTGGTTTGGTTGCCAAAAAGAGCATGATTAGAAAAATATCTCTAACATAACATATATGTGCTATGTTCTCTATTGGAATACTGTACTGGATGATATATATACACCACTTTAAAAATGGTACCCAGCAATGCTTTTCCGTTTATTCCAGCCAGATCAGGACCTGTCAGTTAGCACTGGAAAATCATATTAAAACTCTTAGTGGAGCATGAAAATAACATTTTCCAGTTATTGTACTCTTAGCTTAATAAGAGATTATCATTGAATGGCAAAAAATTATTAATTATATTTTTTCAATCATGTATTATCTATCTGAATTAGAATTTTCCTGACACTGTAAAAACTAAAGAAAGAGCAGAAATCAATGGACTCTGAAGCAGAAAGACATTCATTGTTATCTGAAGCCAGAATAAACACCGTTGTTATCAAAATACTCTGTTTACTCTGATTGCTTTATAAATGTTTGTAAACTCACATTAACTATAGATTAATGTATTTGTCATATTTTTATTGAGATTTTTTTCTTGCATAATACATCCTGATTACAATTTCCCTTCCCTGTATTCCTCCCAGTGCCTCCCTTCTTCTTCCATCTGGACCACACCCATCTGTCTGTTGTCAGAAACCAAACAGGCTTCGAGGGGATAACAATAAAATAGAATTTAATGATATAAACAAAATCAGATAAAGCAAGCAGATCAAAAAGAGATCAAGAGAAGGTATAAGAATCAGAGAGCCACTCCTTCACACATCCAGGAATCGCATAAAGGAACGTATTTTCTAAAACGTAGCTGTCAGTATTAAAGAATCACTAATACTATATGGGTGCTGACTGAAGCCATTAGTCCGAGTAGTGACGCAACTGGTATGGTGACTAGTCATCCTTCTACCATATTTTAGACATACTTGCTGCTGTATTAGGCACTGCTCTTCAGTTTGGAAACCCCTCCCCTCATCTATATATCAGTTTATTAAAAGAGCTTTTCCCATCACTTAGGGTTCAGCTGACATTCTTCTTCACAACAGAGATGTTCAGAACAACAGAGCCTCCATTAAGACTCCAAAAGTACTCGGCATCAGCACCACACCCACACTCCTCAGAGACTTAAGCACATCTGCACGGCACTGTTCCCAAACGAGAGGACATAAGCATCACAGGACACAGATGAAACTGTGCAATGCTTGTGGTCCACCTACTGTAAGGATATAGGGCAATGCTTACATTAAGATACCAGCAGGAAGAGAGCTTAGTTGACAAATATTGCTAAGATGGAGCAGAAATGTTCAAAAGGAATTTTTCAGTTGAATGTGAAGAGATTGTGTTATGCTCATATACCTTTTCCAGAGGTAGCATATCGTCACTTTCTAATATTGGAGCTATTCAATAGGAAATTTTAAAAAGGCAAGCTAATTAAAAACAATGAATTCATGAAATTCTTAGACAAATGGATGGAACTGGAGGATATCATCCTAAGTGAGGTAATCAATCACAAAAGAACACAAATGATATGTACTCACTGGTAAGTGGATATTAGCTCAGAAGCTCAGAATAATAAGATACAATTTGCAAAACACATGAAACTCAAGAAGAAGGAAGACCAAAGTGTGGATACTTCAATCCTTCTTAGAAAGGGGAATAAAATACCCATGGAAAGAGTTACAGAGACGAAGTTCGGAGCAGAGCCTGAAAGAATGACCATCTAGAGACTGCCCCACCTGGGGATCCATTCCATATACAACTACCAAACCCAGACACTATTGCAGAAGCCAAGAGCTTGCTGACAGGAGCCTGATATAGCTGTCTCCTGAGAGACTCTGCCAGTGCCTAACAAATACAGAAGTGGATGAACACAATCAACCATTGGACAGAGCACAGAGTCCCCAAGGAAGGAGATAGATAAAGTACCCAAGGAGCTGAAGGGCTTTGCAGCCCTATAGGAGGAACAACAATATGAACTAACCAGTACCCCCAGAGCTCCCTGGGACTAAACCACCAATCAAAGAAAACACACAGAGAGACTCGTGGCTCTCACTGCATATTTAGCAGAGGATGGCCTAGTTGGTTATCAATAGGAGGGGAGGCCTTGGTCCTGTGAAGGTTCTATGCCCCAGTATAGGGGAAATGCCTGAGCCAGGAAGCAGGGGTGGGTAGGTTGGGGAGAAAGGGGAGGCGGGAGAGGATAGGAAATATTCAGAGGGGAAACTAGGAAAGGGGATAACATTTGAAATGTAAATAAAGAAAATATCTAATTTAAAAAAGATCGACTTTACTAACCAAAATAATAATAATAAAATAAAAAGGCAAGCTAATTTCTATGTTAATAGACTATCACCTATCAATGTGAGGCTTTAGTATAGAGAATGAAGGACTGCTATGTGAGGAACACAAATTATAAGACATGTATTCCTACAGTGCTGCCTAGCGACGATGTCCCATGTGTATTCTGCAAGAGGAGTCAATGAGATCCAATCATTTCAGCATACTGCGATCTGACCCAGTTTGCAGAGGCAGACCATCTTGATTTAGTCAGTCTTCTTTCTTGTTCTGAAAAATATTTGCATTGCCTAGATTTCACCTCTATTTACTTAAAGTGGGTTTGTGCTGATATCCTGATGGCATCCTTCTCCACATTAATACCCCTATAGAGTTTTCTCAGTTGACACTGTGACGCTTTGCATGGTCTGCCATCTCAATACATCTGTTAGGACCTGACATATGTGGGTAATTTTCCTTCCTTACTTGACCCATTCAAAAACTAATATCTGGCTTTCCTGAAGCGGAATCTATTGATGGTATGAAACTCTGCTACTTTTTTTTTATTTGATTGGGGAATAGTTTTGATCATGAGGAATTAAGGAATTATAATACACAAGCTGAAACTTTTGTGTTTCTCTCTAAGACTTTCTCCTATACATTAAAGATAAAAATTATTCAGCCAAAGCTCATCGGATTGAGCGGAGGAGAACAGGAATTGCCAGCACATTCTTGTAATGGAAAAGAGAATGCACATATGAGATGATTTATCATTTCAAAGAAAACCAACATGTGTATATATAAGTATATAAATGGCTTATATAAAACATTCACAAGTTGAACATCACTAACTCCAGAACAGTATCAAGCTGATGGTATTTAGAAAAAATTCAGGTGATACATTTTATTGACCACATCCGGACTCCCACTCTTCATGTACTGTAGTCATCAAACAGCCTGAGGTGTTATCATGTCAGTAAAGAATATTAATCTTGCTTAGGCTTCCAGGGGTCGGGGGACACCATCCAAGGAGAGCAATGATGCATTCCCTTCTATCTTGTGTCTAAAGACTTTGTGAGTGTCATCAGAGAATGTCCCGTTCAGACAATGATCTTACCAGCTCTGAATATATAGCTCTTCAGAAAGTGTATGACAAGAAGCTAAAAGAACATGGTGTATGGAGTATCTTCTCTGGCAGTGTATTTTCCAATCACAGCACTGCAGAAACTAATTCCTAAGATTAAAAGTTCAGGTATGTCCATTGGAGTTGTTCTACTTTATTCTTACTATAATTTTTGTTTCCTATTTTAAAGGTCAAAATCTCATAGTATCGGTAACATCAAATCTATTTCCATGCAAACATTATACCTTCTTGAAGGTTATATTCTCAGGAATAAAATTTAAACACTATAGGCAAGCTTGCCTCTTTAACAATTTAGAACGCAAGCCATGACTTTTATTGTTATGACAAACGAGAAAGTCAAAATAGATTAACATATCTTGTCTCTAAACCTGGCTCATCGACTGCTACACAACCCCAAATCCAGAACATTGCCCATGCTCACCCTATGCTTTTCCTAAGCAAGTCTCATCATAGCTTTCCTTTACTGTCTATTAAAGTCATGCAATTCCCATACCTATACATGAATTCAATACAGTCTGATCATAACAGGGAAACGACCAGTGTGTTGCTTCAAATTATCACATTAAGTGAGTTCAAGATGTCTACTGCCACAGCAATTCACTTACCAAATGAATGATCAACTAGGAACTTAGGAACTACATGATCAGGCAGTGAACTACGTTGCCACTAACAGAGGATGGCGATGGTATGGGAATGGCAAGATTACACATTTAATTTAGATATCTGAGAATCAGGAAAGATCACATTTGGTGGACAGAGTTGTTATGAAACAAAGAACTCTGTAATTGTAATCTTTATATATATAAAAAAAATCAAGTCTTAAAGCTGTGGCCTGGTGGTCAGCTTTTGCTCACAGAATCTAATGAGTGCTACTCCATGAGTGAGCCGTGTTTGCTTATGGTTACAACTTCTCTCCACCCTAAGTCTCACAGGATTAAAAGCGCCCACTTTTTCTTCTCTTTCCCAGATGGCTTGCGCTCTTGCCCCAGCTTTTGTTTTTTGTTTTTGTTTTTTTAACCTCTTCATTTTAAGTGGACTGAACCGAGGGAAAGGTGATCCACAGTAAAGAAAAATCAATTCCCTAAGAAACAATGAAGAAACATCATGGAAGTAAAGGACCATGGATTGCACAGGACGGAGCTCTGAGCATTCAGCTCATAACCAGGCTTTCCTAAAGTCACTGCAAGATGAAGGAGCAGTTGCACTATAGCAGTTTTCCAAATCTCAACAGTGCTCTGCTCAAACAACTCTTTTCTGGTAGGAAAACCTAGGTAACAGGGGGAGATCTGAGCCAAAGAGGAAGATAAAAATAATGGGACCTCATAAAATTGCAAAGCTTCTGTAAGGCAAAAAACGCTGTCAACAAATCAAAAAGGCCACCAACAGATTGGGAAAGGAATTTTACCAATCCT
>NC_034610.1:50967442-50985241 GCF_900095145.1 Mus pahari | reverse complement strand
ATATCCACTTATCAGTGAGTACATATCAAGTGAGTTCTTTTGTGATTGGGTTGCCTCACTCAGGATGATATCCTCCAGATACATCCATTTTCCTAAGAATTTCATAAATTTGTTGTTTTTAATAGCTGAGTAGTACTCCATTGTGTAAATGTACCACATTTGCTGTATCCATTTCTCTGTTGAGGGACATCTGGGTTCTTTCCAGCTTCTGGCTATTATAAATAGGGCAACTATGAACATAGTGGAGAATGTGTCCTTATTACCAGTTGGATCATCTGGGTATATACTGAGAAGAGGTATTGCTGGGTCCTCCCGTAGTACTATGTCCAGTTTTCTGAGGAACCGCCAGACTGATTTCCAGAGTGGTTGTACAAGCTTGCAATCCCAGCTGGTTCCCTTTCTTATTCAAGCCTGAGTGACAGCCCTTGGAATGGGGCTATCCAAATTCAGGATGAATCTTTGCCCTCAGTTCATCCTGTTGGAGACAGTCTTTCATAGACACATCCTAAGGGTGCTTCACTCATGCCTAAAGCACTTCTTAATCAGAACAATAATCATGGTTAACCTCCTCAGTTCTTACTGAATAATAATCTCATTTTAGAAGGGCAAAAAGAACAGTGTGATTTGCAAAATGCCATCCGTCAGCAGTTTGTGAAGGATTCTTCTAGCTTTAGAATTCTCACTGGCTTAAAGTAAACAGTAGAAACACCAAATATTTCCCCACTTTTCTGTTTAGCATATAGAGGTTATGAGTGTAGAAAACCTTGGTATTTTTCATTTGCATGGACAAAAATTTTCACAATAATGCTGACATTATCTATTTCTTTTTTTTTCTTTTTTCTTTTTTTTTCCTACAATCCTTCTGGCGTGATTACATTAGCCTGGAGTTTATGTGTTCATGACTGATGAGCAACATTATTGCTAAGCTATCATTTGTAGACTTCATTGCAGAATAAAAGAGACAAGATTTACATTTTGAGGAAATGTATTTTACTAAGTAAAACTGAAAGCTGGTATTTTGGTATGCCATTAAGCAGAAAAGCTACAAACAAGCAAAAAAAAAAACCTTTTATAATTAATATTGGAAATTTAAAAATATTTTAAAACTAATATATTAAAAAATTTTACAGATTTATGAGATTTCCTTGTCATTTATTTTCTACAACAGTATACATTTAAGGACTTACTCTTTCATAGATAGATATTAGAAAACATAAAATTCCAGTACTTTGGAAAAACATGAGTTCTACTTGCTGACTATGAAAAGGTCTCATAATAATACTATTATAATGGTAAGTGTGAATATTCCCTGGTGATCACAACAAAATACAGGGTAAACCATATCTTACTTGTAGGGCTAAATCTAGTCCTACTTCCACATTCAGTTGTACCCATCTTCCTTAGTGTAACTCTTCTTTAAGTGCAGCCTTATCTCCAGCTTCTAAAGTTGTCTTTTAGAGTTCCAACAGTAATTAGGATTTTTCTAAAGAGTTTTAAAAATATAATTTCCAATACTTTAGTCTTCAGTGTGGATTCTTTTTGGTGAATTTCAGGAATTTTTCATAGCCCCTGTGCTGGTTAGGTTCAAATTTTAAGCTTGAGTAGGCTAGAAGACCTTGGAACAGCAGAACATAGATATTGTCAAACTTCTTTCTTAGATATAATGAACATTTAAAGAGTAGATTCAGTAATGTGGATAAAATTCTAGGTGTGTGGTTGAGGGAGGGGAGGAGAGGGGGAAAGAATGGGAGAGGAGGGAAGAATAAATAAGATCCGGACCTTAACTGAAGAGGAAGTTCTGCCAGGATGTGACCTTTGGGCATAAGGATTTGACAACTACTTCAAGAATTGCCAAGGAGCCAGTATGCCTGGTAGACTTGAGACTTACCATTCCCCACCACTATGGGAGACCATTTCTTAAAATCACTTCTCTGCATGGTGGAAGTTCAGCTATCTCTGTATAAGCCATTGCAACTTCATAGGCTCTGCCAAAGCCACATGGTCATTTTCTTCTTCAGTTAGTGTTGGATGTAGCAGGGTCTACCCTGGATGGATTTGCATTCACAAAAACAGCATCTGAGATCTCTTACCTACTCCAGCTTCTCATAGATGGATTCTTGCTTTCTGACAGATCTAAGGTCTACCCGATTGCCTGTTTGGTAAAGCTATCACAAAATGTTTGATCTCTTATGTAAGATTCCTGCTGCTGCTATGTCTAAGTACCATGTTGTTCCTTCTAAAATGAAAGAAAATAAGCACCCGTGGACGCTTTGCTTGTTATCACATACATTAATCTATAATACCTCCTATGTGGACATCTTCAATGCTGTAGATTTCAGCTATACACTCAGTGATGACATCTTATCCCTGTGCACGCCCATGTATTTCCAAGTGCAGTGTAGCGACTGCTCGTTTATTGTCTATGGAGAAGAATATCTTCTTGGCGAGTTGCTATAATCTGTGCTCGTTGTATTCATATTAACAGTTAAATTTTCATATGATGAGGCGTCAAAAAGGACATAAAGTCATAAAGAAGCACCCCCCTTTGATAATAGTACAATTAGGAAAGAGATGAAGAGATGTAGGTCTGCATTTTTGCCCTTTTACCCCAAGTCTATGTGGGAATGCAGAATTTATCTCTACTTGAAACTCAACAAGTCCCATTTTGCATACATATTGGTATTTTTTTCTTACCACATTCACTTAAATTTTTGCAACTCAAAAACAGGTCTGAATTGTCTTACCTTCTCCAATTAACTTTAATAACCCCTGGTCTTCTGAATTCCCATTTGACATGCTAAACAATTTCACTTTTCTATTTAAAGCATAGTTTTTTGATCAACCACCCGGAACTCCAGCAAACTCGATATTCAGTCTCTCAAGCAGAAGCAATGCCAGGCCTTTCAGAGCTTTTATTTGGTTATTAGACTGGCAGAGTAATGAAGGATAGCACAGGGTGTTGTGTTTGGGAAACTTAATGGACATAGTGAGTAATCATGGGAGTGTTTTTCCTGCAGAGTACTCTTGGTCATTCAAATCATGTGGGAAAATCAAAAGAAATGATATGCTTCTGTCTCCCAAAGAGACTTCAATCAAATGGGGTTGGAGCGGGTTGGCCTGGCCAATTGAGCAATACATGCAGCTCTCTCCACCAGTAACATTTTAGGGAAAGGATAGATAGTGTGAGCTGCAGTATTTCAGGGTAAATAGCATGAGGTCAGGGAAAGGGTTGAACGTGTCTAGCACTTTCATAAGATAACAATGGGAACAAAAACAGGCAGAGAACAGCTTCTTGATGGAGACCCTCAAACACTGGACAGAGATTTGGACTTCCTGCAAGCAAAAGACCTTGGCAAGTGTTAAATACAGGACTAAGCAATGTTAAGAACAGTGAGGGACAAATGCATTTCTGATATTGTATAAATTTCTTTCCTGGAAAAATCTCAGAAAGATAGGAAGGTCGTTAGTTTTTAATATCAATTTGACATAAGCTAGAATTATCTGTTGAAGGGAAATGCCTCAGTAAGATTGTCCTGCATTTTCTTAAAGATTGATGGGGGAGGTGTGGGGTTCAGCTCACTGTGAGTAGGACACTATTGGGATGGTATTCCAGGTTGTTTAAGAAAGAAAGAATAGGAAAGAAAAGCAAGGAAGGAAGGAAGGAAGGAAGGAAGGAAGGAAGGAAGGAAGGAAGGAAGGAAGGAAGGAAGGAAGGAAGGAAGAAAGAGCAAGCAGCAGGCTCAAGAAGCCCTGAGGATCAAACCAGTAAACAACACTCATCCATGGCCTCTGAATCAGTTCCTCCATTCAGGTCCCTGCTCTGCTTGTATTCCTGTCCTGACTTCCTTGGAGATGATGACAATGTAAGTGAAATAAACCATTTCCTCCCAAGTTAAGAGAAACATAATAGAAACCATGGCAAGGGTAAGAGGCTAACATGGAAAACAGTTCAGATGACGGTTTGTATATGCTTGCCACAGAGACTATTGGGAAGTGTGGCCTCGTTGGAGTAGGTGTCACCTTGTGAGTGTAGACTATAATACCTTTGTCCTAGCTGTGTGGGAGTCAGTCTTCCACTAGCTGCCTTCAGATGAAGATGTAGAACTTTCAGCTCTACCTGCACCATACCAGCCTAGATATGGCCATGTTCCTGCCTTGATGATAATGGACTGAACCTCTGAACCTGTAAGCCAGCCCCAATTAAATGTTGTCTACATAAGACTCGCCTTGATCATGGTGTCTGTTCACAGCAGTAAAACCCTAACTAAGACAGTTCAGTCCATCATCAGTGGAGTCCTATGGGCCAACAGTCTAGTGTGATCTAATCAGTGGATGAAAAAGGCAAAAGGCGGGAGAGCCTGGAACTAGATGGTGGAGTGTTTACCTAGCATGCAAGAAACCTTGGCACCCATTCCCGGTGTCACATAAACCAGATGTGGGGTTCATGCCTACGACCCTAGGGCTGTGAAGAAAAGAGGAGAGAGAGAGAGAGAGAGAGAGAGAGAGAGAGAGAGAGAGAGAGAGGCTTACAAATATAGACATTTGAAGTTATAACTAACTACATAGCAAGTTCAAACATATTCTGAGATACATAAAACTTTGTCTCAAAAAATGAAAATTAAATAAAAGGATGAAAATCTCCTCTCCTATAGAGTCACTAGCATAACAATGAGTGGAATTTTATGAAACAAAAGTTTAAATAGAATACAAGTTTTTTGCTAAAAACCTGCGATCCAGATCAGAGTTAGGAATCTTGAAATATGTAGCTTTGAAGATGATCATTTAAATGATCAGGGTCCTTTTAAGTTGTAAATTCCAAAGAGAGAATGAATCTTTTCAATTTCCCTTCTCCTACCTCTCTTTATACCATATCTAAATCCCCAATGTCTTTTTACTGATGGTTTCTGATGATCACTCTGGACCAGAAAATCAATGTAAAGTTCGAAATAAAAGGCAGGCTACCAAATAAAGTGTTATCAGGTTAGGCTCTATTCCAGCTCTCCACCCCAACTCCTCTTATATACCAATCAGTGTAGGGCACTGTGGTTTCTGGTTTCACTGCAATTTCTCCAGTAATTTTTTTTTTTTTTTTTTTTTTTATAGCCTGGATACACTGACAATGACTTGTTAAAACTCTAAATGAAAGCTGATCATGGCAGCTCAGACTTATAATCCCAGCACTCAAGAGTCTGAGACAGGATGATTGCCACAAGTTTGATGCTAGACTGGGGTACATAGTGAGTTCTAGACTAGATCTGAGCTATAAAGTGAGATTCTATATCAGAAAGAAAGAACGAGAGGCAGGGAGGAAGCAGGGAGGGAAAAAGAAAGGAATGGAGGGAGGGGGTGGAAGAAGGGAGGAAAAGAGGGAGGGAGGGAGGGAGGGAGGGAGGAAGGAAGGAAGGAAGGAAGGAAGGAAGGAAGGAAGGAAGGAAGGAAATAAACCTGAGAGAGCTTAAAGCACAATGACAACAAATAATGTGAACAGATTACACTACTCTGAAACTGTCATTCCTATTCAGCAATAAAGGAAATCAATGGCTCGATTCATGATCAAAATGATACTAACTTTGCTATTGTATACAAACTCATTAAATCTCCCCAGCTGTATTATATTGATATATAGACTGGTAGTGTATGTAAGAATATCAATTTACATTGAAGACAACCCATCTTTCATATTACTTTGAAGAATAAATCTAAATATAAGACATTATACTTAAACAAGTGGAAGCATATTAAAGTCCTATTGGAAGAGATATAATTTCTATAGGAAGCCTTTGAAATTGGTAGGAGGAAAAAAGTCTGTGCATTTTAAAAATTTAATTGTAAACTTAATCTTTAAAACAAATATGTCAAAGTAATACTTTTTAGTGATCAAACATATTACAAAGGTACACTCTAGTGTACAGTACAGTTCAAGTGCTAATTTCAACTACTGTTGAAATTTTCAGAAAGCCTGGTTCTTACCAGGAAATTGATTTTGCTTCATCAGCCATTGACTAGGCACTTTTACACTAGTTGCATTTTTTTTTAACATAGCGGTTATTTCTTCAAGAAACAAAATTTTAGTGCATATTATTGACAAATATTGTCATGCTTCTGCAGACAAAGTAGTATGTTTTATATGCTACGACAAAGAGATAAATATTATAAATTGCCATTGGGCAAATATTTACATCTTCCAATACTTCCTAAAGAGTTACAAGGAACACAGCAAATTACCCCAAGAGGTAATACATGGGTGAGAAGAATTTAGATATTTTAGTCATTTGCATATGCCACTGAAAAATAAAACAAAATAAAACAGTGGTGGTTCACACCAGTAAACAAAGACCCTGTGGTCAAGACAAACTCTCTAAGCTTAAGGCAAGCCTGGATTACAACACAAAACCCTACTGTGACTCTTCCCCATCCCCTCCATAAAAACATCCACAGAGACTTCAGGGACCAAGATCCTGAGGATGTTTGCAATATGGCTATTCCAACAGGACAAGAATTATCAAGCAATATGGCTCTAAAGGCAGAATTCTGACGAATCTGTCTTGCTGCTCATACACCAAGTTCACTGCACATCAACTCAACTGTTTTCAAATGGCCACTGATGGGTTAATTCACTTTGTTAGCAAAAGCCCTTGCTATTTATTCATTTTTAAAAATGAAATAATATGATCTCATTTTGGCCTTATTCTCTAAAACTTCATTTTTATGCGTCGAGATATTTATAATCTGTTTATCACTCATTTTTATAGAGAAGGCAAAAAGCAAACACTGAAACAGTTGTGTGCCCTGGCCTGTGTTCAGTTTTGGAAGGAAGTTCATTCTGAAAAGAACATGGTATAGTGTCTCATTCAAATCAAGATAAACCTTTCTTAACTGTAAACATCACTTTTCTCTGGTACTCAAAAAACCACTCATATCTTTGTTCCTTTAAGACAAGCAAAAAATAGATTACATAGTAACATTAATTTGTGCATTTAAAACATACTTTGTCAATGTGTGCATTTGTATCAATGTGCCTATTAATATATGAATGTATAGGTACATACATATATGGATGTGCATATTTATAAAACCCACATAGCACTGCATCAATTGGAAATGATGACCCTGGACTTACTACATTCTGTTTTCTAGTTATCACATAGAACCAGAGAGCAGCAGTCGTTCAGAACATGAGCTCAGGAAGCAACACAAATATCTTCACCTTTACTTTAAAATTCGGGTTGAGAAGCCTGCAAAGGAGCCGATAAGCTGTCTGGTAGAGTACAAAGTCTACCACAGGACTTAAGATCTTGCCCAGGTGGGTTATGCTTAACCAACTAAAAGAAATTCATATCATATCAGGTACACAAATCCATCGTACCTTTCACATAGGCAAGGCAAGCATTAGAAGCACACAAGAAATTATAAATATAAGATAAAAATATAAATACCTCAAAGGTTACACATGTATTGCTATCTTGGATGTAGCTTACAAATGTAGGTATGTATTGCTACCAAGTGAAAATACTCAGAAAAAATTTAGTGTCTTATTTTTATAGAAAAGTGGATTCAAGATAATTAGAATAAGCAAATACAAAAAGCAACCTAATTTCTCAATAAAAAAGAGTCTAACTTTCATGAAGTATGAATGTTCTCTGTACACAGTATTTCATCATCTAAGTCTCCTGGCAAAAAGCAAAAAGGTTTCCTGTACACAAACAAAAAACCTTGAGAGCCTCATGGAGTATTCGCCATTCCACATTGAAGCAGAAGTCAAATGTAACCCCACACGTGCTTGTTAACAACATTTTAAATTCCTTCAATGTGAGTCTTGAAGGTCTTTTAATTTCAAATTTAAAACATTCTTTTAAGTTGTCTGATAGAAACATTCTTTTAAGCAGTTTACAGTTTAGAAACGTTGAAAAAAATCAGAAAATTCAGTACATTTTTTAAAAAAATATGTTTCTGCTCCCCAAACCTATTTCTTGTCTGGTAACCACCCAGAAAAAGAAACAAAACAAAACAAAACAAAACAAAACAAAACAAAACAAAAAAAGGAAAACAAAACCTGTGCCAGATTTCCTGAAACTTATGTGTGGAAAGTTCTAAGGGGCCCTGTGGTGCTGAGAACCCAAGCCAGGTTCTCTCACAGAACACAGTTAATTCACCAAGGAGCCATTGCTCCAGCTTTGGTATTATTTTTCCAAAATAATGGTTGGTCCTGTAGTATACTACACTGTCCCCTCTCAGTGTTAAAACAAAGAATTCTCAACTATAAGTCCCATGCCTCCTGTTCCCAGATGAAGGGGGCCAATCAGAACCAGAAAATCCTGCTACTGAACCAGTGGCCAGTCCCTCCTGCATTCTCATCCTTTCAAGGATGTGATTCCTCATCAGGGACTCACCTTCAAGTTAGTTTTCCTTTCTTTTCTTTTCTTTTCTTTTCTTTTCTTTTCTTTTCTTTTCTTTTCTTTTCTTTTCTTTTCTTTTCTTTTCTTTTCTTTTCTTTTCTTTTCGGTACTATATTTTTTATTTCATTAAAATTTAGCTTTTATTTTATTGGATATTTTCTTTATTTACATTTCAAATGTTTTGTCCTTTCCAGGTCTCCCCTTCAAAACCCCTCTATCGAGTACCATCTCCCTCTGCCTCTATAAAGGTGCCCCTCCACCCACTCCTATCTTCCCAGCCTGGCATTCCCCTACACTGGGGCATCAGACACCCTCAGGCCCAAGGGCATCTCCTCCCACTGATGTCCAACAAGGCCATCTTCTGCCACATATGTGGCCAGCACCATGGGTCACTCCATGTGTACTCTTTGGTTGGTAGTCCAGTTCCCAGGAGCTCCAAGGGGTCTGGCCAGTTGACACTGTTGCTCCTTCCACATGCTTTAAACTCCCTCAGCTCCTTCAGTCCCTTCTCTAACTCCTACATCTGGCACCTTCCTCTCAAGCCCCCACCCCAAGCTTAGTCCAATGGTTGGCTGTGAGCTTCCTTTCAATGGATAATGGTTGGCCCTGTACACAGAAATAACTAAAACTAACTCAAGAAAAAGTAATTGAGGGCTGGTGCTCATGTGCAATGTTGTTTGTCATGACATGCACAATGTCCTAGGTTGTATGTTTATCACCTCCAACAAAATGAGAGGGGGAGATAGAAGAGAGGGAGAGAGGGAAGGAAGGAGGAAGGAAAGAAGAGAGGAAGGGAGGGAGGAAGGAAAGAAGAGAGGAAGGGAGGGAGGAGGGAAGGAAGGAAGGAAGGAAGGAAGGAAGGAAGGAAGGAAGGAAGGAAGGAAGGNGAAGAGAGGAAGGGAGGGAGGAGGGAAGGAAGGAAGGAAGGAAGGAAGGAAGGAAGGAAGGAAGGAAGGAAGGAAGGAAGGAAGGAAGGAAGGAAAGAAGGAAGGAAACTGGTAAAAAACAACAGACACAGACTGTTCCTTGTATGTAAGTGTCTTGTCAGTACATGAAAATGTCTCTTTGTAAGCTAGCCCCTCCTCTAAATTCCCCAGCTCTAATGTGATTCTTTATGGTGTAATGAGACTTTTAATGTTTTAGAACATTAGCAAAATGATGTGACCTCTTTGCAACCTGCTGAATCACCACTAATCACATGTCAAAAAATGCCAGTGCAACCTGAGCTCTCACCTTGGTCCTGTTTGCTTCACTAGGTGTGT
Source organism: Mus pahari (assembly GCF_900095145.1). Lineage (NCBI taxonomy): Eukaryota > Metazoa > Chordata > Mammalia > Rodentia > Muridae > Mus > Mus pahari. The sequence continues at coordinate 50,975,583 of NC_034610.1, read as the reverse complement.
GGTCTCTGTTGTCCTCATTTCAGGGGTCTCTGAGGTCACCTACTTTCATGCTAGCCACTGTGCATTGCACCCTCCTGTCCACTTACTGGGCTAAACCCCAAACACATCACTAGAACTCCATTTATAAGCTTTCCAGTATTCTCTTTATTGATACTTTGTTTAAGAACCCTTACATCCCTGTTAAATCCTGTTTTCCAGCTTGATAGTAAGGAAGGCTGTAAAAGTCACCAAATATAACAACAACAACAACAACAACATCAACCAACAAATGCCAACAAGATGAGAACCTTCCACAATGCTCAGGCCTGACTAGAACTCAGGAAGTACGGCATCATCACAGTCAGGTGTACTACTACCTCGACGTACTAACCCACCCTCCCCGTCCCCCACAGAGCTTCACATCTCTCTCCTCACATCATGGACCTCCCACTCTCACTTGTTCATCTTAGTTCTTTGTGGAATCATAGTAAGAACATAATCCTTTGTTCTTCTGCAGCAGGTTGAATCTGGGTCCTGTCTCTTAAAAGCCATACCACAGCTCCTTTCTCTAACAGGAGTCTGCAGCCTAGATCACCTCTAACTGCAGCCTAGATCCTGCCTACCTCCTGCCATCTAGGGTAAACATATTTTTTTAAATAAAATACAAGGAAAAGAAGCAATTTAATAATGGAACAAGAAGGTAAAATCTGCAAGACTTAGTATACTAGAACCACACAAGTACTTGATCAAATTACTATAAACTCTCCCACTAAAACCACAGAAATACATCATCAAATTACTACAACCTCTCCCAGGGTCCCTCTTATGGTCCTGTACTTCAGTAATAAATAACTAGCAATACACCGTGAGAAGCAAGCTGCGGTGTGATCCTTGCCCCTGTGATACTCAGTTCTAGCCACTTGCTCTGCTGCACACTTGTCCCCTGGAGTGTCCCATGGTGGCGCTCTCTTCCCCCTCAGACCCACCCTCTAGGCCACTCTATCCCTGGATAATCCTTGCCCATCACTCTGCATCTGGTCCCTAGCATTGTTCTTCATCACAGTAGTGACAATTCCTTTGGCATTTTTGTCTAATTATTATTTACAGGTTTCTTTTTTCCTCCACCTAATCTTAGTACTATAAAGACAATGGCTTTATTTCCTTATTATACAGTTCCCAAGGTTCTGATTAGAACATTAGCTCACAATATTTAAGGGCACTGGATGAATATATTAACTGCATAAAAAAAAAATCTAAGTGAGGCTAACTAGCACATAGCTATCAGGAGGAAGGTAGAGATGGCAAAAGGCACCCCTGAGACATTTCATAAACACAGAAACATTATTTCTGCCATAACAACAAATGCATGATGCTCTTCCTCCATGAAGACAAAAGCTAAGGGTGCTACATCTGTCTCTCAGGAAGGCAGTATTGTAAAAGCAGGGATACACTTGTAAAGATACTGGTGTGGAAACAACGTGTATCTTATTACAAAATGGGCATCTTAGACAAAGCACAATGGGAACGCTCAAGAAAATGTGTTAATTTTACCTATTTAGTTGAAACCCATTGATCTTTTACTTGTTTATTTTTTTCAACTCCATGTGCCACAGTCCATCCTGGAAAATGCCCACTTCCCCCTTCTATAGAATGATCCCATTATCCTTCTATAGGAAAGGGCTGGCTGGCTGGCTAAGCCACACTGAAGGCTGGTAGACATCAGTAATCCTTGTCTAGGCTGTACATCCCAGGGACCATCCAGCAGATCTGAGGAAAGCTTTATTCCCTGTGGGGGCATGGTGCTGCATGCTGGGAAAGAATGAAGCCACAAATATAGAAATTTCATGACAAGCATGAGTAAGCTTCATTGGCTGACAGAAATACTCTACAACTTGACTATGTAGTGGCCCGTGAAATGCACAAACAAGAAATAAAAAGGACCTATTTTATACCATATAAACTATGCATTAAAAAACCCAACTTTATGATGAAAATCCTAGTACACTCTTTGTATTCTTCATGGCTTGCTGGAATTATGTTTTACTAGGTGGCATTAGAAATGTTTTGATGTACATCCCAATGTGGAAAATACAGTTTTAAAAGTCTCTTCTGTAATACTTTAATATCAATTTCTGTTCAGTATATCATATTCAAATAAATATTTCATATCTCATCTGAAAAATCTACAAGCACCACAAAATTGCTTCAATTAAGAACATGTTTTAATGCAAACAAATGGCCTGGAAAAATGGGTGCTTGAGAACCAAAGTGAGAAAATTTCTTATGTTCAACTCTAATTAGCTCATTCTTCTTCAGTTTGTTATCTTATGAAGCATTGTCTTTATAAAGAGAGAATAATACTATATCTGTTATTAATAGCATGTCTAAATAGTATATAATTTTACTATATCTGCAACCATGCAGATTATGAAACAGAATATAGATATACAAAATATCTTGAGGCAAAACATTTAGAAATATTTAAGCATTCTAAAATGTAATATTTTAGTTAAGACCTAAAGACATCAGAACTTTCTCCAGTCTTTTTATTTGAAATTATAAGAAGCCAGGATTGTCTATGGACTCAGAGACAGTATCTAAACTTCTTCCAGGGTGGCCTTTCAGATAACTGTCACCAAAGTACATTGCCCAGTGCCTCTCTCCCATGGGAGAAGTGGTTTAAGAAAACTGTTGACTCGTTAGTGTATTGAAACACCAGAACGGATAGAAACATCATCAGGAATGAGTGTGAATCCTTCAAAGGGCAAGGTGCCCACTAAGTGCCCCACCGATTTCCGACTTTCACATGGAGAAACTGTCTATAAGTAGTAAAATAATTTGACACAGTGTCTTCCAGATTCCTTTAAATTTCCTTCTGACAGGTAAATGTGGTGATCTAGGCTCAAGAAAAAGGCATACAAACATAGATATAAATAAAGCAGAGAACTGAGGGGTGTCGTAAATAAGAAAATGCATAATAGGAGCTGAAGATAAAGCTTGGGACTAGAACATTCATGAAACCCTAAGTCTCCCAAAGAATGGGAGAAGAGAAAAAGGAAAAAGTAGGAAAAAAAAAAAAAAACCCTCAAGTCAAGTTCATGTCTGCTCTGTCTTCTCCCACACTTCAAAAGGTTTTCTTGCCTGCTCAGTTTCCCCTACTTCATAACTCAGAAAAATGTGCAAGTTTAACCCTAGTGTATAGACGGTTAAAATGTCAATTTACATATAATTTTGAATGTTCTGGTTAGAAAGAAGCAGAAATGTATTGGGATCTGTATAGGACATTTTTTTCTTGAATCAATAAAACACTAACCCAAAGTACAATACAATCTTCAAAGCAGACTTCCAAGCGCGTTACACCAGGATGGGCGGAGTCGCTGCTTGTGAGGTTAGTTGTCTATGCCCTATCTTAAGAGGGACACTAATGAAAAACTCTAGACGGCCAGCCTTCTGCTGGACAATCCCCTGAGGAAGAAGAAGCAAACTGTAGTTTCATTATCGGAAGGGTAGCAGAGTGTGGCTGTTCATTATCAGAACGGCAGCAATACATTTTCCTTAAGGCTGAACTTGCCTGAAAATGAAAAGGATCCCTCCCTTTTGTGGTCGATATTTCAAGTTCCTGAAATCTATAAATATACATGGAGAAGAAATTTAGCATATACTACCAAAAGGACTACAGAATCTGTTATGAACTAATAGGTGTTGATAGTAATAATGATACAAAGATCTTCCCTCAGAGAATTTCCACCACAGACATCTCTGTCAGGTAGCAGTGATTGTGTTGAGGTGAGGAGAGAAGATGCTCTTTCAGCTGGAAAGAGATACAAATTCTCCTCTCCAATCCTTTCCAATTCCAGTCCCTCAAGCTGACCATTAGCATCTCATTATTCCTTTCCTGAGGTTGGCTTGATGCTCCTTAGCAGGTTACACAAGCATATTAGCATTTCCTCAATGTACCAATCAGAGCAGAGACTAAGAACTGGCTGATTGGGCAAAAAGAATACATTAGCCTTTCACTTCATATCTTTGCAAATTTTTCATATCATTTCAGAGTGATCAAAAAATTCTGCTCAAAAATTCCATGTCAAGATAGATTGATTCACTTAATATGAACAATCACTAGTGTATAGGAAATTTATTTGCATGCTCATAAAAGCTGGGGGAATGAGACCCAGTTTACTCTAAGATTCTGTAATGTCTTTCCAAAAACTAACAAGCAAAGAGAATAAAATCAAAATTTGGAAAAATGACAGAATTTAATTACCTGTTTTCATGATTTCAAGAGAAATTCATTGACCACATTTTATGTGAAGGACTTAGGCTTCTTAATCCAAGGCAACTGTAAACTTAATCACTGTGCTTTGATACAATGGTGTAGACTGTCACTGGATATCAAACAAAATCCCTGTAGCACAGCACAGGTAATAAATTTAACAGAATAACATCGATTATAATTCTAAAGCAGAATGGTTCACTTAAGGTGGAATGTACTATAATGATGTTGTAGATGTGCCTGACTTAACAATGTTTTAAGGTTTGAACAGTTTTTCTTTGTTGCTCTAGTGCAGTCTCTCTCTCTCTCTCTCTCTCTCTCTCTCTCTCTCTCTCTCTCTCTCTCTCACTAGACAACATGGCTACAGTTTAATTAAAATCTAGTATTCACTCTGTGACACTGTACCTAATCTCCCTAAAGTATCTCTTCATTTATTTTAAGTGAGATTAAACACATACATCATAGAGTGACTGAGAAAAATTAAAAATATAAGGCATATCTGTAAACTAGTCCCAATAAACGGGAGCTTTCGGTAATATGCACATGACAACATTATTCTTTGAGATACTGAAGCCCATTTAAATCACCAACAGTACTGCTTCTTAATGACTTCTCAGAAGAAATTGGCACTAGAATCCTACCTATATAAATGGTAGGAGAAGTCATCACCATTAGATGTCTTTTTGTTTGTTTGTTTTTTTCGAGACAGGGTTTCTCTGTGTAGCCCTGGCTGTCGTGGAACTCACTTTGTAGACCAGGCTGGCCTCGAACTCAGAAATTCGCCTGCCTCTGCCTCCCGAGTCCTGGGATTAAAGGCGTGTGCCACCATGCCCGGCTTAGATGTCTTTTAAATTGATATCATGTTTGCTACTCTCAGATATGTGCTATAGGGAATCGGAGGTTGATAACACACTGTCGTTTCGTAAAGATTACAGAAATCCTTGATAACCTGAGTGGTGAAAGAGACAGAATGTGGATGAATGGGATAAAGGGTATGTTGTCCTAGCACATAGGTTACTATCATTGTCAGGTCTACCACTGTTCATGTTCAGTAAATCTAACTGTAAGTTTTGCAATCACTGTAATGGGAATCCTATAAGTGAATGAATATATAAATAAATACTGGAAGGCAGGAAGACAGGAAGGAAAGAAGGAAGGAAGGAAGGAAGGAAGGAAGGAAGGAAGGAAGGAAGGAAGGTAGGTTTGGAGGGAAAGAAGGAGAGAGGGAAGGAGAGAAGGAAAGAGAGAGGGAGGCAAGAAATCAATAAAAGGTGAATTAAAAGGGGAAAAGGTTGATAATTATTTCATGCTTCTTTAAGCTTTAACATGACTCAAAATGATCTCAGATTTTACTTATTTGGGCTTGGATATATACTGAAAAGGAGAGGGTGCCCAAATCTTCAAATGTTTGTAGAGCAGAAACCCAAGACAGGCGTTGACCTGGGTCCCCTGGGCAGACTCCCTGGGCTCTGAAAACTCCATGCTTTTTACCACATTGCTTCTCAGAAAATGTGCTTCCCTCCCTTTGCAGAGGCTTTTTCAGAGGCAATAGCATCACCTCTCTGCACTTTGGTCTGGCCCCACCCTAAACATCAAACACTTGCTGCAGCCCATGCTTTGACAAGGTGCATGCTACCACATTACAAAAATTCTTTTAACTTTTCTGTGCTGGATATCATATTTCCAGTGAAGAGTCACAAGCATATAATTTTCAAATATGGACTGAGTCCTTGGCAAAGCTTTAATAAAACTGACTCAAGGTCACACCTTGGCTGTGTCTTTATGACCGTGGAGATCGCAATTAAGCTTTCTAAGTTATTCTTCATTCCAGGAAACGAAGATCATCAAACTCTCAGATTTTGAGGAATGTTTTGAGGAATAGGCTAGAAAAATAATCAATTAACTAGTGTGATATTTTGAAAAATATACTGCTGTAGTCTACAGACATCAAGTTTCCTCTTATTAATGTCTGTGATTTGAAGACATCGCCCTACTTGACTTCAATGAGCATTACGAGATTAGTTTAGTGACTACACTCTTTGTTTTAGAGGAGACTTCATCCTTTCTAAGAGTCTATCCAATCCTCTGTAATGGAAAAAAAAATCTACTTTTTGTAATGATAATATTGACTTGGTTAATAAAGAAGTGTTTAACACCCCCAAAAGGCATCAATTATACTACCTCACATCCCATTTTCCAAACATGTAATACACACAATTAAAATTAACAAGAAATGTGAAAAAATATCAGTGTTTCATGTAAGGAATTACTTTATTAGAGGAAATAAAAATACAATTAGAGATAATTTTAAAAATAATGAAAATGATAACCCAATTTCAGCTGTTAGAGATTCTACTAATTAGGTAGTTGGTTAATAATACACATAAAAAATGTAATTAGATGCACAATTATGTTTCATTTCTATGATTATTATACAAACGTTAAATCTATAGACATATAGAAGAATATAATGAATCCTCATGAGTGTAGCTGGTAGTTACTGGCTTTGTACAAATCAGGATCAAAACAATAACCACACATCCTTCACAAACTTTTAAATGATGTAACTAACTCTCCTCTTTCTCTCCTTCTACTTTCACATTACAGTTTACTGATTACTGAGCCTGGATTATTTATTCTATAGTTTTCTACAACCTATAGCTTTTTTGTTTGTATGTGATTATTGTTATGTGCCCCACGTTTCCTGTCAACTGGTAAACAGAGAAATCTGGTCAGATTAAAGTGTAGACTTTTTTTTTTTTTTTTTTGGAAAGTATATTGTGGATACTGGGATGCTAAGATCTATAAAACCTATCACTTTAATTTCAAAGAGAGGCAAAGCATCAATAGCCTCCTCCCCGCCCCCCTCTCTCTCACATCACTAGCTGAGATAATTATTTATGGAGACTTTTCCTCATTAGCTCATTAGTTACACCTAGGAGCAGTGCATGTATGAGGCAGTATAGTGCATGACTGCCCATTCACATTCCTAAGTTTTCAGGATCTGTGAATTTCTCAGCATCCACCAAGAAAGAGTGTGACAGCAATATTTATTACTATGATTTTGGGCTAACAATTTTTTGTTGTTGTTTTTGTTTCAAGAACATTGTGACTTTCTTTCTTGTTCTATTTTGCTTTCCTATCTTATTTTTCGCACAAGTGCTGGTTACCTATTTTTACTTCAAGCTACCTGTTAGGCTTAGGTAGTATGACTTTAATTATAATGATTTACTTGTTTTATGGTGTTACTAGAAATTTTGGGATCTTTTACATTCTCTGGCCTGGATTTGATATCAATTGTTTTCCACAAAGCATTAGAAAGCTGATAGCGATACACACTGAAAAATGCAAGGTCATTAATATGATGTTACATACTTAAGAAGCATTCCTAAAGCTGATCTAACAGAAAAACAATTCTTTGATTAGCCAATTCGTCTGTTTGTCCCAACATGATATACTACATAAAACTAATTGCCAATCATTCTGATTTGTTTCTCCAAGATTAAGTATTTAAGTGTGTGTATGTGTGTGTGAGCATCTAAGTGTGTATGGGTACACAATGAGGCTAGAAGAAAACATAGAAGCCACTAGATCTGTGTTTCTCAACCTTCCTAATGCTGCAACCCTTTAATGCAGTTCCTCATGTTATGCTGACCCAGAACCATAAAATTATTTCATTGCTACTTCATAACTGTAATTTTGCTACTGTCATGAATTGTCATGTAAATATTAGTGTTTTCCAAAGGACTTAGGTGACTCCTGTGAAAGTGTTGTTTGACCCTCCAAAGGGGTCTCACGCACAGACTGGGAACCACTGCCCTAGAGCTAGAGACCAAGAGTGGCAGAACCACACTCAGGTCCTCTGGAAAAACCACTGTGCCAATCTCTA
>NC_034610.1:50950905-50966842 GCF_900095145.1 Mus pahari | reverse complement strand
CCCTAGAGCTAGAGACCAAGAGTGGCAGAACCACACTCAGGTCCTCTGGAAAAACCACTGTGCCAATCTCTAACCATCTCTCCACTCTCTAAGCCTGAGATTTTCCTTTAAAATCACTTTTGGGTTTCTTCTTGTTATTTATCGTCAGTACTTGCCACTTGGTCAATTAAACAGTTTTTCTTATCTATTAGTCATAAAGGTGCAACCTTCAGTTCAGGTCAGTAGATCATACCAACGAAACATGAAAACATGAAAGATTGACAGAAATAGGAAAGAAAATGTGGTTAATATCTATTAGCAATAATGCAGTGTTATTCTGTGATGACTTAGTGATGCTTGACTGGATACGTCATATCAGCATGTATTAATGAAATAGATGAAGAACATGAGAGTCAGCCAAATGAACCACGAGAGCGTCATTGCTTCAACTGCAGGTGAGCAGATGTTTATTTGAATTATTAGGTGACTGCTCAAACAGCTTTTACATTTCTTTTAAAGTCATTAAACACGAATAATCTCAAAACATCATTCTAATCCATCCAGGATGAAACGACAGCTTTGTAGTTCAATAGCCTCTGTGTTTAGCTCATATTAATGGGGCTCTATCTGCCCTCGAGAAGGAACAGAGGAGGCTCATTGAGGTGTGTGTGGGAGGGAGGGGTGAGATAGGGTTTCTCTGTGTAAAAGTCCTAGCTGTCTTAGAACTCAGTTTGTAACTCAGGTTGGCCTCCAACTAAAAGATCAGCCTGTCTCTCAGTGCTGGGATTCAAGGCGTGGAACATGGCATGCCCAGCTTAAGGTTCACATTCAATGCAGTCAGATCAAGGCTACTGGACAAGTCTGAATACATTATGAACAATATGCCAACAGCATACAATAAATGGCAGGACTTTATGCAAGCGTGCAACAGCTTGCTGGCTTGACCTAAAAAATCACAGGAGCACCAGTGCTTTTAATTGAATACTGCTTGGTGGTCACTCCAAATGCACAATGTAGGGGAGACATCCGCTTTCATTTTCCCACTTCCCAATCTGTATCAAACAGGCATCTGTGTGAACTTTTGTATTTTCTTTGATGAAACTGTCGCCTATCTAATTTTTTTTTCACTTTAGTAACATGTATATATGTGTGTATTTGTGGTTCTAATATACCTTAGTTCTTTAAAAAGTTCTAATGTAAATGGGTGTTGAGTCTGCATGAATGTTTGTGGACTCCCGCTTGCATGCTTCGAGTCTACTGAGTCTATAAGATGGCTTTGGATAACGGAGTACTAGAATTACAGACAGTTGTAAGCTGCAGTATGAGTTTTGGGAACTGAAACTGAAGCAGTTACTTCTGGAAGAGCAGCCAGTGCTTTTAACTGCCGATCCGATCCATCTACCCAGTCCCATCTTGGTTCTTTTTAATATGTATCTGAAAATGTAAATTTGCTCCTCACAGGGAATAACTTTTGACGTTTCCCTTAGATCCCAGGGTTAATATATATAAAATGACTTGGAAACTGAGTCTACTGTCTGTGCCTTACTGCAGATATCTGTCTTTGGAATCTGAGCTTGTGAGCTAAAAGATCAGAAACGACTCCTTTGCGTTTGTGAAAAGGTTTAGAAACACAAAACAGGATAAAGACATCTTCACATAAAAATTAAAAATCATTACAGAAGCAAGATATTTTTGAATATGAGCATTTTTGAGTAATTAACAAAATTTAATTCACAAAAAGGCATACACACACATGGACATCGACAGTACGCAAACACACACATGAACATACACACATGCATCCTTCAATATTCAATTTATCATGCTGATGAGTGAAGGTAGTAGATAAAATCCTTTACTAGGAAGTTTCCAGGAAGTAATCACATTACCAGGAAGTTTCCAGGAAGTAAGCACATTAAAGCTCTCAGTAGTTTAGCCATGTTTGGGGCTTTTCCTAGTATGATATTCCACAACACAGGTTTGTTCCCAACTGCTGAATGTTTGCAAACTATGAGAAAATGGGGTAGATTCAGTTCCGGCAGTTCCTCTGGCACTAGCTGCAAATGATTTTAAACTTTATGTACAAAATAACAGTTGTGGGAAGCCCATTATTTGAAACCCTTTTAAAGCATCATAATCCAAAATGGTTTTTTGAAAGAAATTACAGAATAAAAGCCAAGCTTTCTGCTTTCAACAGTACTAACTCCCAATGCTTACATTCTAGAAGGAAAGAAAAAACCAGCATAAATAGAGGAACATTATCCTGAAAAGTCCACTGGGGCCAAAAACGTCTATAATTTTCCTGACACTCTCCCTCTTTAAGAAAATGCTGCAAAGCCATGAAGATAAATGTGAGGTGTCAATCATCTTCATGGTAATAGCTTCTGATGTCAGTACACAGAGGAACATGGATTCACAGTGAGAATGGGAAGGCTATGGAGAAACAAAATTTAGTATAAGTTCTTAAAATCAGAAAAAAAAGTAGACCCAATTATACTCATTTCTATATTGAGATTTGTTTCCATAGCATAAGCTGTATATTGTTACACTAATATTAAACTTCAGTTATAATCTGGCATTTATAGAATTCTTCAAAATTATTTTCTCAGGGAAATTGGAAGCTTAAAAAAAATTTAGAACATGATATAATATTAGAAAAATAATATTCATATTAAGTAAAGTTAAAGAAATGCATGTTTGGTTATTTTTCTCATAGAGACACTGTCAAGTTTTCTGAAGTTTCTTTCCTACATTGACAAACCAAATTCATTGAGGAGACACTCCAATATCTAACCCAGGGTGATTAATGGTTTCCACATTAGTTATTGAATTGTAATAAGATATAACTGATATGATAAAAGATGTATATCTTTTGTTAATAAAGTTCTGTAAATTGGCTGAAATATTGCACATAAATTCCTTCCTTAAATCTTATCCAGTGTAGTTAGAAAATGAATTTCAACGAAGATGATGATGAAAATGTAGAATTCCATAGGGTATGGAATGAGGAAATTAAAGCATGATCCATTGAACAAAACTTCAAATAATTTATTTATAAAATTTAGGTATGTGTTTGAAACCATGTATTTATGTGTCTTAAGGAAAGGGGCTAATCCAGATGTTCATGAATCTTCTTTTACCTTTATTACTTTAAAACCTTAAATAGTTTGTGTCAAACAAAAACACTGCCTCAAAATCACATACTCTCTCTGACATGCAAAGGGTACCACGTGGAAAGAACACGGTGGCTTACACTGTGAAGCAATTCGCTTGGCATGTGAAATTTATCCCAAACGTAGATCAGATCTACAGTTAACAGTGTCTTGTTTTTCTTCAATATAAATCAGAAAGCAACAACGTTTGATTAACATATTTCAGAAGCTTCACACTCTACTGGCCCCATGTGAATTGTCACTATGTATTCCATAGCTCATTATGATTTACCTTCATCAGCCATGGGCCAAAATTACCAGACACCAATTACTTTCCTTCCCAGTTTCAAGAAAGGAAGAGAAATTATGTCAGTCCTGCCACAGGATATGGCTTAAGGTGCCCGAGGAAGAGAAAGCAATCTACTGCTCCCTGACATTCACTGAAAGTCATTCACATTAACAACCAGTCCAACTTGTTTAGTGTAAGCCAATTGCTTCAGTTTCCCTCTTGTCAGTTACATTAGCTCCAATTCGAATTTAACCCTTAGAAAATTAAAACATAAAATAATGTAAGACTCTTCTAAATTCTGAAAAGGCCACTTAAGGATCCTCGCAGCATATAGTGTTTCTTAATGGGCCGGCTTTAATATAATAGGGTAGAAATGTTAAGAAAGAATATTCTTTATGAGAAATTAAATAGAATTGAAAAGATAAAAAACATATCAAGAGAAACGTATGCACTTATTCTATGTATAGCAACAGAAGAAGGATAAAAATATATTGTCCCTGATTACAACTAAGACTGTCATATTTATGATGATAAAGAATAAATCAAGTTACATTTCAAACTGCATAACATAATCCAATATTCTTTCACTAAGAACTATTAAACTCATAAAACAGACCATTAACTCCCAGACAAGTTAGAGCTTACAAGGTTAAGATCCGTGCTACAAAAAAGAAATTGAGATGACATTTAAATAACAGCAAGAGCCAATATACCGTTATACAACCTAAGAAGGACATTGCTTCTGATGTATGCCTATTATGTTGAATTAGGAGACATTCACATTTTACAAGCTAGTTTATTATTTGTTTTCTATTCTTTAATATTTAAATCTTAATGGTGATCTCTCTCTCTCTCTCTCTCTCTCTCTCTCTCTCTCTCTCTCTCTCTCTCTCTCTCCAAGAAATAAATCCTCCTTTTTTCCCTTGTAATTTTTCTTAAATTTATTTGATTGCCTCATACTGTGTGTGTTTATGAGTTTCTATGNTATTATTTGTTTTCTATTCTTTAATATTTAAATCCTTCCGATCTTCTCTCTCTCTCTCTCTCTCTCTCTCTCTCTCTCTCTCCCCCTCTCTTTCTCTCTCCAAGAAATAAATCCTCCTTTTTTCCCTTGTAATTTTTCTTAAATTTATTTGATTGCCTCATACTGTGTGTGTTTATGAGTTTCTATGTCAAAGAAAAACACAGTGGGAATGAGAAATAGGCTGCACTTTTCTAGGATTTACCTTATGTGTACTTGGCAAAACACGCAGAGTGTGGCATAAGTCACACATTTCCTAAGACTGCCTTCTTAAACCCAGGAAAACAGCCTGAGGCTAAAGCAGTAGGCTCCACTATGTTTAGAAAGAATCCATTGTCAAACCTTTGAAGGGAATATTTCAAGTTAAGAATGAGTCAATACTCCTTTATATATTTGACTAATATAAAAAGAAGACACCTAGATAAAGGTAGATTAATAGATTTCTTGTAGATAGAAGAAATGGTAAAAACTGAGCCATAAAACAATGTTCAGCAAAGTAGAAATGTTGACAAATCTGCAGAGGACCCAACTCAGAGATGGCAACCAAACAGTCAATTAAGAGCTTTGCATCCTGTGACTTCAAATACCGCACATTACTGCTTTAGTCTTGTTATTAGTAATTTACTACTATTCCCCTTAAATTATTTCAGGTTAGTGAAATGAGAGTTATGGATATAGCGAACTGTATTTCCATTGTATTGTTTATGTGGAAAGATCTTTTTATTTCTTTTGAAAATATTTCTGAATATCTTTCGCTACTTCTTTTTCTTTCTTTCTTTTCTTTTTTTGTGTGTGGGAGGGAATACACACACACACACACACACACACACACACACACACACACACACACACACACACATATACAGGCACATGCATTTAAAGGTCAGAGAATCTTGGGTATGCATCCCTGCTTCGCACTTTATTTGAGATCGGATCTGTTGTTAGGCTGTGTTAGATAGACTGGTTGCCCCGGCCCTGGAGCTCTTCCCTCAATTCTCCTGTCTCACCTTCTCTCTTATGAGGCAGGTCCAGAACCCAGCATTTACATGCATCCTAGGATCAGAGTTCACGTCACCATACTTACTTAATAAGGCCTTTGAAACACAGAACAATCTGACTCTCCTGCCTAAAAAATAATTTTCAATTCGTTAAATTTGCTCTTTGCTAAATCCTCCACACCCTTCACCCACAGACTAAATTCTGACTGTTCTCATCTTGTTCTCACACTTCTCAACATCTTTCCCCCTACACTCCCCCAAAAATGAACAAACAAAAAATTCATGCTGGGCTATCTTAGGGCTACGATTACTGAGAAGAAAAAAACATGATCAATGAAACTTAGAAAGGGGGGGATACAAAATGGGTGACTTGCAGTTTCAGAGGGTTAGACAGTGATCATCACAGAAGGGAACAAGGTGACAGGTAGCCGTGATGCTGGAGCAATAGCCAAGGGTTTTACACCTTGATTCTTAGGCAGCAGACAGAAGGAATGAGCAAGACTGGGCTGGCATGGTCCTTTGAAATCACAAAGCCCGCAGCAGTGGCACACTATCTCCAACAAGGCTCATCTCCTAATCTTTTCCAAACAGCCCCAATAAATGAGGCCCAAGTCTCTGGGGGAAGAGGGCATCTCATTCAAACCAGCACACCTGGCTTTGTATTTTGTTCTGTAAATAGTGCTACAAAAGACCAGGACACACATATACTGGTGTCTGGTGGGTTCACCATCGGTACATTCATACTCACAGACAACTGATGTAGCACACATGCTACCATGAGATAAACAGTATGTATCAAATGCCTTTGGACTGGGAATAGCCGTTAATAAGTTTCCCTATTTTCCTGGCTACATTTAAATCATCAAAATAGAAAATGGAGAGATGTTGCCTTGTGTGAAATAAAAGGAAGATAGAAGCAGCCTGAATATGCTGACTTCTCTAAGCAATGACTTTGTGTTTCTGTTCTCACAAGAACATTGGTCTTGTTCCTTGTGATTCACATCTATCCCCTTTGATGAAATGTTTAAAATTTCATGAAACAGAATGCTGTATCAGAAGCTCCATATGTAGTTAGTATTTCCTGTCATAATTGATGCTGTGATTTGAATGAGGACGGCTCTCATAAGCTCACACATTTGAAGGTATGGTTCCCAGTTGATGGACCTATTTAGGAAGGATTAGGAGATGTGGCCTGACTGGAGGAAGTGTGCCATTGGGAATGGACTCAGAGACTTCAAAATCACACACCAGGTACTGTCTACCTTTATACCTGCAATTTTCAGAACAGATACGAGCTCTCAGTTACTGCTTCAGCACCATGCCTGCCTGACTGCTACCACATTCTCTGTCATGATAACCATGGACTGACTAACCCTCTCACACTGTAAGCAAACCCCCAATTAAATACTTTCTACAAACTGCCTTGGTGATGGTGTTTCTTCACAACAGTAGAGCAGTGACTAAGAGAAATGTTAAGTTTTTACTTAAATATGAGATACAATAATAAAGCAATGATACTATAAAAGTTATTATCATAGTTTCAAAGTAGTTACCAAATCATGTAAATAGTATTCAAGGATTTCTACAGCATCTACAATTTGATGTGCAAGGGAAAAAAACCTGTCTACTGTGTTCTTTAGAGGAAATCATTGGTGTTACTGACAGTACTATATATATATATATATATATATATATATATATATATATATATATACTATATATATAGTGGGCAATTTACAGTGAAAGAATGAATATATCTGGTGAAGCAACTTAGTAGAAATAGCATTTTTCACATCTCAGTCCTCTAATTGCCTAAAGAAAACTTATAAAGTTCAAGAAAGTAACTCATCTCAGATGTGAACTTGAAAGTCCTTCCATCACTGCTGCTTGACATACAAATCCGCTCCTACACACACACACACACACACACACACACACACACACACACACACACACACCACACATTGCTCCATATGATCCTCAGGAGGACTTCGAATGACCACCTCTCCTTATTCTCTTCACTGTAGTAAACACTACAGAAACTGCTATCAATATGCTCTACCCCATATGCATAGATATTCATACATGAATAAAGGTATTTAGAAGGAAGCATAAATGATAAACTCAGCTCTCTCATAGAAATATAAACTTGAAAGAAGCAAGGTTCTCTAATTTTAGTTTCCATGAATCCTAATTCTCTCCATCTCCATCTCCCTCTCCCTCTCCCCCTCCCTCCTTTCTCTGTGTATTTATTCTCGGATTCATTCTTTAAAACAGAAAATCACTGCCCGTGTTATTATGGATTGTGTATATCTTTACATTTTACACAAGCCTTTTAAAGTGGAATTACTATTCAATTGGCTGTCCAGGTCAAACAAGGTTTATTCTCTTTAGATCTCAATTCTCTACAACCTATAACTCATGGAAAAGTATTAAACAATATAGCTCTGCCATTAATCCTGGACCAGTACCTTCATCCTTAAAGCTTTGTGGAATAGACAAATAAGTTTAAGTTAATTTCTACTTTTTAATCTTTAGCTGTAATGAGCTGATTTTCTAATGATCCTAGAATGACTACTGTCCTTTAAAATGTGATAAAATAAAAGATTGGGTGGGTATAGGAAAGGAGAAAGGAGAATTTGATAGACCATCAAGGATAGGGGGAAGGTCACAGATGAAAACATGAGAACACGGTAGAGAAGATGGGTATCGGTATGGCTCATGTGAATAATAAAGTGACTGAAGGAAAACATGTAGACATGGAAACGGTTTCCACACTTTCAGAATAATCCCAGACATTGGAAAATCCTCAGAGGAATCCCAAGGGGCGTCTCAAACATCGAAGAAAGAGCTCTAAAGGAGCAGACGGACAAGTACTGCTACAGTTCACTAGGAGAAAAGCGCAGTACTGGGAAATAACACATTTGAGTTTGGAATACGTGATAAACAAGTAAATCAGAACGAATAAAAACCAATTGTACACTCGATTTTTAGTGTTAAAATCAGACTAACAAGGGCCATGTCTTGGAAATTGATGTTATGATATTCAAAACTCCAATCTAGAAGATTAGACCATTAATAAGTCTGGAGTTGGAGATAAAAAAAACAGCACTGATAAAAATTAAAATGACTATAGTATATGGCACCACCATTATAATGACATTTAAATACCATGGGTATTTTTTAAAAAGCATATTGAAGCATGTTCACAACTGTTTATATTTTGAAAAATTGTGGAAATAATTACAATAACAAACAGTGGACAAGTATCTAAGCAGTAGTCACAGAAATAGATTAGTTTTAACATGAGACTAAGTTTTTTATATTCATGAATATAAAAATATAAAATAAAATAGAAAACTACTATATAAACTTATAAAGTTTGGATGTCATATTTATCAAAATTCTACTCTCAATGATAACAGTAGTCTTGCTATATGTTCCTAAACAATGAAGAAGGAAAAAATCTGAACTCAGAAACTAACAGACTGTGGAATTCAGAAGAAAGAGAAACTAGAGGAAAAAGGGAAAATCTCAACTGATATTTTTCTTGGATCAATCCAATTGATCTAGAGCCATTTTATCACAACCTACTTACACATCAGTGAAGTCTGAGCTACAAAAAATTTCCAAGCCAGAAGTGAGGCAGTATCTGTCAAACAGATTGAATTGCACTTTCATATTAGTTCAAAAATATGACAGTGCATGGCGATGGCCACAAGTATGAGGTTCTTTGGGGGGGGGGGGAATGCCAGCACCTTAACAGTAGGAATTAATGAGAAACATGTAACTTGCTTTCTTTCTGGAATCTCAAGGCAGGTACTTGTGATATGCCTTGTTAGACTGCGAAACCATTCCTCTCTCTCAAATATTTACATGCCACCTGTCCAAGATGAAAATACATTTTTAAGTGAAGACATATGCATTATCACTTGGTCACAATATAATGAATGCTTTATTGATCCCATGAAAATTAAAATATTATGTACATAGAAGCACTTGGCTTCCTCATTCTACTGCAGGCAGGTAAACACATTTATTTCTGTTATTCAGACACTTTGATTCATTTTACATTACAGGGCTATAATCAAATCCCCTTATATATATTTAAAAAAAAAAAGAGTACTTCTTAGTGTGAATATCAGAACAATTCTTGTGTTGTTGTTGTTTTGTTTTTCGAGACAGGTTTTTCACTGTATAGGCTGTTCTTGATCTCACAGAGATCCACCTGCTTCTGCCTACCCAAGTGCTGGGATTAAAGGAGTGTGCCATCACCTTGACCATCGGAACGATTTTTAGTCTTATAAGTGAGATGAAACACTTCCCTATTTTAAAGTCACTGTTACAAGTTCACATATACAACCTCCTGTCAGGCTTGTCTCCGAGTGCTTGGCTGGCTTCCAGATTTCTTTCTCACCTAACCAGTTTCAGCAAAGTGCTGATGCTAATACATGTTCTTAAGTGAAAATTAACTCGCTGATCAAGCAACTTGAAGTGATTGCTAGGGGTCAGCACAGGTGTATTCCCCAAACAATACACTGACAAAGGCTTGGTTTCCAAAGTGGTACTCTGGGGAAATGGTGTATTGGGGTGTGGGTGGGTGTGTGATTGCAAATAAAAGCCTTTATCTTAGAATGCCTGGCAGTTTCTTCTGGGATAGAACACAACTTAAGTGACTTAAGTAGCTGGGGGGTATGTATACCTTCAAAGGTGGTTGTGGGACCTCCAGCCCTTTCTTTCTTTGGCAATGGAAGAGGTCAGCTCTGCCACACACTCCTGCCTATAATATCAAGGCCGGCCAATCACACACTGAATCCTCTGAAATCATAAGGCAAACCAAATTTTCCCTCCTATGCTGAAAATATCAGGAGTCTGTTAAGGAAACAGGAAGCTGGCTGACCTACTATTTTGGGAATCTACTCTAGCACTGTAGCCAATTAAATTATGACGTGACTGACTACATCTTTAAAGGGGGCTTATCAGTAATTTCCAAAATAATGAAAACGTTGTAAATGAATCATCTTTGATCATGGCAACAAACTGCTCTTACCCTGTACATCTCTCATTACAAGTAAGGCCTGTTTCAGGAATGACTCACTGACATGCACCCCATTCTTTTTCCTAATAACAAGCAGCTGAGGAGTTATTTCCTTAAGAGATTTGTTCTGCTGATTGCAGAACAAAATAACGCAGTGTTGCTGACCTACTTTTCGTAGTTTATAAGAACATTCCAGTGAAGTCAGGGAGATATAAACACCCTTGCTTTCCCATGAGTAGAGATATATACTTATTTACACTGCTCTTGTCCAAATCCCTAGCAAGTCTAAATATTTACTTTGGTTCTAAAGAGGCTTCTGATTTGACGTTTTACAGAGTAAGATTGTATAGACATAAACAAAGTGCTCACAGTTGGAACTGGGGAAGCAGGATTATTACCACTTAAGCATCATCAGGCATTGTGTACCACACTATCTGTTGCATCGAACATCCCCCAAAATGAGAAGGAACATGGGTAGGTGCCTGTAAGTCACCACTTACATGTTCTTGTGATGTCCCAAGGAGATTCCTCAATACTGCAAGCTTGGCAAAAAGGGCATCAATAATCTTAACATAAGAGACGGTAGGAAGTGAGAGAGCAATGTAACACAGAAGATAGTAGCTGAAGACCAGCTACTTGCAAGTCACCATATGATTGGCTGTGAAAGCTCACTGTAGCAGAATTGCACACTGTTGCTGTTATCACGCCCTGACTTGCCATGAGAGAGCACTCAGGATGCACCTATGATAGCTCACTAAACTGCTGGGTCTTATCAGAAAACCTTGAACAAGTTTAATTTTTAAACATAACCTAATCTATAACATTTTATACTCATTTTTATATGTATCATTAATAGTTGCTATGCATTCTATCCGTAATACCCATGAAATAAGATATTAGTAAAAAGTAGAGTTAAAGGACAATTCAATGTCTAATTCAACTAAATTATAGTATACAATAACACGCACAGAGGGAATAAAATAGTAACAACATTCAAGTCTGTATGTCCCACTCTCTGCCCTGTTTGTTGAGCCATAGTTCCAGGAATATAATCGCCAACCTACTATCTCATTTCTCAAAATCAGACAATGTTTTCTTTATAATGTTTTCCCAAAGGTTCAATTACGGTGAGATCCTGTCACTACACCTTAATTTTCCAAGCCAGAATTCGCTTCTAGTGTTGTCAACAAATTGGGCTCATGGCAGCTCTCAAATCTATTCCAGCACCATCTTCTCATTGGGATTCTTATCTCCACTGCTGCAGCTCAAGCACAGATCAAGTTTTGCTTAGACCGAAGTAGCAGCCTTTGGAGCTCCTGGGAAACTCTCACTCTAAAGCACAACCAGAGGATCGTTTCTAGAAAACAAGCCACAGAAAATTTGAAGCAATTGATTCTCAGAATGGCTAAGATGAAAAACTCAGGTGACAGCAGATGCTGGAGTGGAAGAAGAGGAGCACTCCTCCACTGCTGGTGGGACTGCAAGCTGGTACTGCCACTCTGGAAATCAGGCTGGAGGTTCCTCAGAAAATTAGACATAGTATTACCTGAGGACCCAGGTATATCACTACTGGACATATACCTAAAAGATTCTCCAACATATAACAAGGATACATGCTCCACTATGCTCACAGCAGCCTTATATATAACAGCCAGAAGCTGGAAAGAACCCAGATGTCCTTCAACAAATAAATAGATACAGAAAATATGGTACAATTACACAATGGAGTACTACTCAGCTGTTAAAAGCAATGACTTCATGAGATTCTTAAGCAAATGGATGGAACTAGAAAACTCCCTGCTGGGTGGTGGTGACACACACCTTTGAACCCAGCACTTGGGAGGCAGAGGCAGGCAGATTTCTGAGTTCAAGGCCAGCCTGGACTACAGAGTGAGTTCCAGGTCAGCCAGGGCTACACAGAGAAACCGTGACTTGAAAAACCAAAAAAATAAAAATAAAAATAAAAATAAAAGAAGAAAGAAAATCAAAAAGAAAATATTATCCTGAGTGAGGTAACCCAATCACAAAAGAACACACATGGTATACACTCACTGATAAGTGGATATTAGCCCATAAACTTGGAACACCCAAGATATAACTCACAGACTACATGAAGCTCAAGAAGAAGGAAGATCAAAGTGTGGGTGCTTTGGTCCTTCTTAGAAGGGGGAACAGAGTACTCATGGGAACAAACAGAGAGACAAAGTGCGAAGCAGAGACTGAAGGAAAGGCCATTCTGAGACTGCCCTACCTGGGTATCCACTCCATATATAGTTAACAAATCCAGACACTATTGTGGATGCCAAGAAGTGGATGCTGACAGGAGCCTGATATAGCTGTCTCCTGAGAGCTTAACAAATACAGAGGCAGATGCTCACATCCAGCCAATGGCATAGAGTGCCCAATAGAGGAATTAGAAAAAGGACTGAAGGAGTTGAAGGGGTTTGCAACCCCATAGGAAGAACAATAATATCAACCAACCAGGACCACCACCCCTCCGAGCTCCCAGGGACTAAACCCCCAACCAAGGAGAATACATGGCTCTAGCTGTATATGTAGCAGAGGATTGCCTTATTGGGCATCATTGTGAGGAGAGGCCTTTGGTCCTGTGAAGGCTTGATGCCCCAGTGTAGGAGAATTTGAGGGGGTGGAGGCAGGAGTGAGTGGGTGGGAGAACACCCTAATATTTGCAGGGGAGGGGGATGGGATAGGGGTTTTCAGGGGAGAGGGGGGACCAGGAAAGGGTTTAACATTTGAAATGTTTAAATTATCCAATAAAAAATTTAAAAATCTGACCCTTAAATAAGTAATTAGTCTACTAGTAAATGAATGCAAAGATAAATGCAGGGTATCAAACCCAAAGCAAGATGGATAGAGCAACAGTAGAGAGAGGTCTGTTGGCTGCATTGTGCTTTTAGATTCTCCTCGTGCTTAGGCTCTTCATAGTGTAAGGGAAAATGTCTTCAATGACATTGCTTCTCAGATAGTAAGTTTTTCTCGGTGCACATGTCTTCAACGCTGCGTTAAGAAGGCACTCTACACGGAGTATCTCTAGCAATGTGCTGAAAACACATAATAGCTTTACACGTGCTCTTTTTTCTTCTCCATAGTAGTGATGAAAAAAAAAAAGGATGTGCTGACCATTGGTCCATTCTGGAATACTGCTGCTACTACTACAGTATTTATTTCAAAAGGTAAAAAGTAAAGTATCACGTAGCAACAAGAAGGAAGAAAACACATCCACATCCATGCTGTCAAGAATGGGTTTTCATGTAGGCAATCACTGCAGGAAAACCAAAGGTGGCTTTGGTACATATCTCTTTGAGAAGAATAATTGGTATACTTAGAAGAGTCATTTCACAACAGGGACATAGTGCCTGAGAAATGTAGAAGCAACGCTTGAGCTTAAAACAACACTCGCGGATGAGCTCACACATGTTAGATGAAGCAAATTCAATCACTCATCCTTATACGATAGACGGGAAATGAGACCTTACAGAGATTGAGAGGGTTACCCCTCAGGAGGCAGTAGAGCAAGATTTAAACCTAGAGTTTACTGAAAACCACACCTTAAATGATATCCAGAACTCTCTTGATGGTTTTCTTCATAAACCTCTACCCATCTTTCAGAGATGCACCATGCACAGCTAGAGAGCTCATCTATCTAAGCTTGTGGCCTAATTACTCACCCGCAAAGCCATTTTCTAATCAAAGCAAACTGTCGCCAAGCCCCGTGATTCCCTGCTTGTTTACCAAGAACCTGAACATGCCCGCTTGAAGGCTCAGGCACTGCCCGCCTGCCGCATAGCATCGTTATACAGCATGATATTGAGTCACTGGCCTATCAATGCGCACCCTGTCTGCAGTGCAGGGCTCCTGTACTGAGCGTGCTGAATGCTGATTGGATGAGGAAGAGGGGTGAGAGCCAAGTTCAGTGGATGAAGCAGATAAAATGGGCGATCCCCCAGCCTGCCTTGGTGTCTGTGTCGTCTTTTCCCCACCTCTGCTGGTTGGAGTCTGGGGTCTCGGCAACAGTCCAGCACTTAGGGAACCCTGATCTATACTGAAGAGCTAATGTTTCTGTTCAGCACATTGTAAGTACTTGGTCTGTGTTACAGGTTATGATTCCATCTAACCAAAGGGCCTCCACAAAAGAACCATCATCTTAGAAAAGAAGGCTGTTTTGGTACTGTCTGCCACACGTACAGGAGACACACAAAGATAACTCGAGGTGAATGACATTCTTCCTTGCTAATCTAGTAGCTTTGTAATAATCAATCATCAAATCAATTGACTATCAAGCCCAAGTGAACCAGAGTAGTGATTCATAGGGAAGCTGGAGATAAAGAATTATAAATCACTTTCACTATAACTGAATGTGAGAATGCACAGGCTTATTCGTAGCAGCTTCATTAAAATACTTGGAGAAATAAATAATTGTACTCCATGTGTCAACAACATTTAAGACACGAGAAAATAAGCACACGACTTTTATTTTAGAATTCATAGTAGCAATTTAGTCCAAATTGTCAGTGCGAGAAGAAAGGCTAAATAAAGCTCAACACATGTATGGAGTAGAATATTAAATAGTGATGAGAAATGATGAACTGGCCAGCAGAAAAAACAGAAAAGGGGATGACAGCTAAAATAATCAGAAGATAAAATTAAATGTATTTTATACAATTAAAGAAATTCCCACAGTCATAGCCATAGAAAAATGAACACCAGCAATAGTGGAACAACATTCATATAAATGTGATAGTACTAAGAAAGGTTTTTAAAATGTTCTCAGCCTGGAAAGAGTTCTAAGTGGGTACTTATAAGTGCCAAGCATGATGGCCAAGTTCCATAGCAAGAGCCATAAATGATGCCAAGACCTGCCCAAGAAGTTATCCTTTAGCTTACACGTGCACACAAGGGAAGCCCACACACCCACAAAAATAAATAAATAAAATTTTAAAATTACGATAAATTAGAAACCCAAACATGGACTTGGTAAATTGAACTCAGGTGCTCCAAGTACTTTGCCAACTGAGATATCTCCCTCCCAGATCTTACTGTTTTATATGTATATTTCATAAGATAATTTTGCTGTATGAACTTTATGTAATCTACATAATGCGGGATTTTTCATTAAGCAACCCCGAAAGATACAGAGTTGGAGGCAGGCACACTGTTACAACTCCAAATAAGCTGAATGGGGCGGATGGAGTGGAAGTCAGGGGCATGCAGATACACATAGTGCAGAATTAACGAGCAGCGGGAGAAAGAAATGAAGCACACGAGAATGTCTCTGGAACAGAGAGTCATCATGCATTCCCTGGCAACATAGCTTTAAAAATGTTTTCTAATTCTCAAAATGCACTAAACAACCCTGAGATTCCATCTCACACCAGTCAGAATGGCTAAGATTAAAAATTCAGGTGACAGCAGATGCTGGCGAGGTTGTGGAGAAATAGG
>NC_034610.1:50915757-50950310 GCF_900095145.1 Mus pahari | reverse complement strand
GATGAAAGGATGGACTATCCAGAGACTATCCCATCCGGGGATACATCCCATCATCAGATATAGATAGATATAAATAGATATAGATAGAAAGATATCCAATAAAATATAGGTTTGCACGTAATAGTACAAAGCATTATAAAGTCATATTCTTAATTTTGGAGAT
The DNA here is from genome assembly GCF_900095145.1 of Mus pahari. Classification (NCBI taxonomy): domain Eukaryota; kingdom Metazoa; phylum Chordata; class Mammalia; order Rodentia; family Muridae; genus Mus; species Mus pahari. Next base: position 50,950,147 of record NC_034610.1, on the reverse strand, counting down.
ATATCTACAAAGGACTTAGTAAACAGATCATGGTAAGTAACAGATAAAAATAATGTGTTTTCTGATTCCTTATTATATGTCTTAAAGAGGAAATTAACAGCAATATAAAAACAACAATCTTGAGCAGTAAACTGAAGTGAAGTTATTCTGTAAAATCAGTCTCATTGAGAATATTCGGCTGAGACAATTAAATTGGACATCACCCAGTGATTTTTAGGCCATGTCATATGTAGTGACAGATGAATTTGCACAGATTTTGCTTGAGGCTACAAGAAAAGCATGAGTTCCTACTTTTTGAAGTTCATTTTCTATTGGGTTCACAAAATATTGTGTAGCTTTTAAAACTCTAGAATAATATTCATTTATTATTATTTCTTAACTTTGAATGGGCTTCTTTTTTCCCTGTGGTTTCAAATACATAGGATAAAAAGCAAAAACAGAATCATTAGAAACAATGATTCCATATATCAGAACACGACGGCAAAGACAAGAAATAACTCCTTACGTTGATGATAGATTAGACTTATTGTCATGTTTTGATTTGTATTGACTCATATAAAATGATGAAAATTATTTTTATCATGAAGAAAACTGTACAGAGTGACCAAAACCCCTCAAACTAAATAGATATGGATAAATGGGCTTAAAGATACCAAACTGGATTATCTCCTCACCACGCTTGCACACTCAGAGGAGAGAATACATTTGAGAATGAATGGGGGATAAGTGACTGAGTGGTTGTTTTAATCAAAGGACACATGTTATAATTCAATAAGGAACGGAACACAGAATGATAATTGAAGGCAGAAGTAAAATCAAAATTTTCAGGAACAAATCTGGAAAATTGTGATTCACTAGAGGCTTGAAGCTCCCAGCCACCTCCAGTGAACTTACTCCAATAATTAACACCTTTTTTTTTTTTTTTTTTTTTAAGAATTTTCATGTTGGTTCTACATATTTTTCATTGTACATAGGCCATTGTGTTTGTCATACAAGTCTGTGTAATTATCATTTAAGACACTACTAATGCATTATTTTTGGCTGTGAAAACCAAATATTTATATTTGCTTTAAAAGCAAAAAAAAATTTCTATTTGCTCTCAATATTAAATAAAACTCCTCGGACTTGAGGGGTGCTTGTGACATATTGTGAAATTGATGATCATTGCCACCTGTTAGCTTGATTGTACTATGCGAGTTTTGCATAAAAACAAATGATGCCAATAAAAAGTACTTAATGATACCATTAACCAACTCAACATGTGGTAAGCACTGACGATAAATAAATACAGTGCCATTTTCCCGGGTTGCCAAATGCTTTCCATCAACAATGCAAGGCAGCTGAGGAACTTTTATGCTGACAACAACCCATCTCTAGTTAGTAAAGGTAATTACATTTTTACTGATGTTGATTAAGGAATAGTGTGCTGCGCTGAGCTATGTGAATAACTGTACATTTGGTTCCTAACCCAACTACAACAAAGGAAGTGAGCAGCCAACTTCGCGCGTCTTCTGCTTTCATGACAGCCCATTAATAGAGCCTTCATGCCAGTTATCTGGCACCCCATGTTTAAATATGGAACATATTCCTAGAAATTACGAACTCTAAAGACACAGACACGGCATTATTCTGATGACTGAAATTACAGAGCAGATTATACCATCTCTTTGAGTACCTTCTTCAGTGTGACAGATCCACTGAGGAAATTAAAAGGAGCAAGTGAACTATCCTTGTGGTGACTCTGGCTGGGGCTTGTGACATGCATCATATTACAGGTAAGGAATCGGGCATTTGCAAAGCAACTACCACTAAGACCATCTCTGTAGAGAAAAGTTGCCAGTGTCTGAAGAAAACTTGCTTTCTCAGGAGCAGTTGTCCAGTATTTCTAAAAGGACCTTCTTTCCTCTCTCCCTTCCTCCCTCCCTCTCTCCTTCTCCCACTTCCTTCCTTCCTCACTCCCTTTAAATCTGTCCTTTCTTATTGCTGGGGAATGAACCCAGTGTCTTAAAAGGTAGATATGCCTGCACCACTGAGCAACACTCCCAAACCCAACATATTGTATTTTCGCACACAATTTATGCTCTTTTTAATACATATAGTTATAATATAGATTGTTGGGAGCAAGATTCTGCCGTGTTGTCATAACAGGTATATCTCAGGATGGCAAGGGTAGAACTGGGCCTGGAATCAAATAAATGTATGTCAAAAATGTACTGACAAAGTCATAGCGGCCTTTTCACTACTTTCTTCTCTACAACAGTATGTTTAACTGTTGAACAATCACTGCAGTGCCATCTTTAATTTTCTTGTCCTCAACAACAGAGTCGCTGGGGTTTTTTATTAAATTCATCTTAAATCATTTTTAATAACACAAAAAAATCATATGTAAGTTCAAATGATATTTAAAAAGTGAAAAAAACACATTGATATAAGCCTTTGATTTTAACTGAGGAAATAGCCGTCTTAACACTATTAAACTGAATAATTTTTACAAACCAATTTTATTTTGTTCCAAGCTCTAGCCTAAGTACCAGTGGTAACTAGTCTTTGAGACAGATAAATATCTTGAACCAGAGTTAAAAAAAAAAAAAATCAATGTTCCTATGCTGATGAAGCTAAAGCTAAAGGGCCAAAATTTAATTCCACAAGTCAGGAAATCTGGAAAATATCGATCTAGAAGCAAAGAAAATACCCTTTTTTTCTATTCTTGATTTAGGGCAGAACAAATGGATGTTTAGTAGGTGTTCCTCTTAAAAGAAGGCCACCCCCCCCACACACACACACACTGTTTCATAGATTGACTTGTCAGTTCAAAACTGCCAAGAGCACTGAACTTCACTATAAGAGTACAGCGTAGTATCCCCAAATGTGTAAATATATTACATTGTGGGCACTCTGACCAGTTGACCTGGCCTATGAACGAGATACTGCAAAAAGGCCAGTTAATCATTAAGCCATTCCCAGATGGCTAATCCAGAAGAAGCCAATTTAAAGAAACAAGTTCAATGTGCAACTGAGAAAGCATGCAAGGTAGATCGTTCTGAGGATGGCACATTCTCTTTCCATTTAGTAAGAAGGAGGAAGTGTATCTTTGCTCTGCTTATAGACTAGATGGTCTACCCAACGGAAACAGATGCACAAAAAACAGAAAAACTGAACATCCACAAAAACCAAGCACACATTTTCACATTGCTCAATAGAGTGTCTGAATTACTGCTCACTGAAGGCAACTGCACATTTACGGCACCTTTAAAATGTATAAAATGCCTGAAGAAACATTATACGAGCAGTGACATGAGTCAGGCTGCAGACTAAGTGAAATAAACACTTGCCTCAGGTTCATGGGCAATCATGAACCTGGCGTAGGTGGTTTCTGCCCTGCCATCCATAATGACCATCTCTCCCAACTTGAGAGACCCGGAAGCTGTTCGAATGCCTCCGAAGGTTTCAAAAATAAACAAAAGACAGAAAGGTTAACTAACGAGGCAGGGCATTTTCAGAAAACGGTAAACTATTACATTTTCTCCACTTTTGTTGTTGTTGTAAGTTGAGTGTTCAGCAAAAATCTACTTTGCTTCCAATACAAGGGAAGCTGGAACCATTAAGCTGTACTGTTTCAGGGAATACATTAGCCATTTACGTGTTTCAGGTTTTAGCAGCCACAATTTGTGTTTATTCATCTTCAATGAGTAGGACTGGTGAGAATATATCACATGATGCCTAACTTTGTGTTGACTCTAAAGAAGTATTCACCAGTATTTAGCTACAGACATACATTTTCCTTAAAAATGTTAAGCTATAAACAATGTACATGGCAAAATCTTTCCCTGGCTGTAAAATTATTTACTGGGAGCTGTCTTCCAAATGACTTTTACTACTTCCTGACATAAAATATCAAATGTTTAAGAACACATTAAAGAGGAGCTTGAGAAACAGCACATAGTAATTAATTTACTGGTTATGTATGATGTAAAATATAGCAAATAAATGACAAAATCTAAGTGGCATAAAATGATATTATTCTTTGAAGTTACAAAATAATTATGTGAATGAGATATCACATATACACAGAGAGACATAAAGAAATGGAGAGCAAGAGAAAAAGACAGAGTGGGTGGAGGTGGGGAGTAATGCATTAGGAAGAAATGATACCTTTAAAGTTTTGGGTAACAATATATTTAGCACATAGGATACAGAAATAGCTATTTGAAAATAATAAAAATTCAATATACTGTCTTTCCTCTTTAAAAAGGAAGCTTTGTAGATTTAAAACTCAATTCTATGCCTGTCCCACTATCCATGGCAAGTAGAGTTTAATCTCAGATTATTTGTAATAATCTGAAATGCTCTAACTTAGAGAAAAGGAAACGGATCTTGATGTGGGGTATGTAAAATGCATCATGATTTAAACTAATATGGATTTTATTCTTAGATTTATGATTTTTCTAAATTATATTCTAATTTTCCTATACAGAGAATGGTTAGGAATTACTACATGAGCTAGCTCTCTCTCCTTCTCAAATACAAGAACTTCATACTGACCTTAATATTGACTCTGATCAATAGCCTTCTCTTCTCTCAAATCTGATAAACACGTAGAGAAAAATATCTAGTCTAGACTGCTTTTTCCCTAAAATTCTAGTTCAGAAGATACTAACTATAGTAAACATTGGTAAAGGTTTATCAAGGGTGAATGATGATCTGAAATTTCTATATTTGGAAGTAAAAGGACAACTGATTGTCCATGATGTCATTTAAATTCATGATAAGTACAAAAATTAAATGTTACTCTAACGAGGAATCAACTTTAAAGGCCCATTTAATTTCTAATCATCAAGATTTTTCTTAGTTAGAAGTGGCTCTGATCAGTAGATACTCTTATTCTACATTCTTCCCCAAATGGGGCAGTTCTTACAGTGAGCTCCAGTCATATTTTCACTTCTGTTACTTCAATACACTCTGAACACAAACATCAATAGGGAACAAAAATCAATGTTCATTAACATGGTGTTTTCACCCACTTAATACAGCATAATGGCCCTAAAAACATTTACTTGTAATATTCAAAACTCACTCAGCAATAATGAGTCTCAACCATCTTTGAGGTTAAATAGCTACATAAAATTCCTCGTACTGCTGATCATTCTAAATGGTCTATTCTGACGAGAATGAAAACAGTAACAACACAAGAGGAAATTTAAAAGAAAGTGTAGACAAAGTCAAGAGGGAAAGGACGGGAATAGCTTATTGTTATCAACGGTTGTAATTTTAAAAGATTACGTATTAAAGGAGTAATTCCTGTGAGAAACTATGTAGTATTTTCTTTTGTAAACCCACTCACAATTGTTCTGAGGGGCGCTTGGGATATGAATTTTGGGGTACAGACTAAGCATTTCAGTTCCTTCACCTTTTCCCTGCTGCGTTGACTTCTCTGACTAGGTAGCGAGTTCAGCTCCCCTTCCACGCAGAAAGTTGCTTTAGTATCCCATAAACAATTCCTCATGAAACCCTGAAGAAGAGCTCACAGATACACAGAGTATTTAAAACCAAACTGAGAAGTTAAGCTGAGCATTTGGACAATGGGGACTAGAGAAAAAGCTCTCCAAAGCTCTCAACTGCCAGATGCCAATCAACACACTAGGGGACCCTCTACTCACTAGCTGCCAAACCAGTGAATCAACAATAGAATGTCCCATAAGTTTAAAATACACGACACAGCTAGTAAGCATTCATATAAACTTAATTGCAATAAAAATATACATTGACTACTATGTGCTACATCAGAATTCTTGGTGACAAGCCCAATAAAATTATAAAACAATAACCAGATATTCAAGAAGTATTAAGGTTGTGTGTGTGTGTGTGCATGTATTTTCTTTTTTTTTCTGACTTAAAGTTTATTTTAAAAAAAGAAAAAGGTGGTTATTTTTGTAATGTCATGGTTGTTGGACAAAGAGGCAGCATATCTCCTTTTCCTAACCATGTTTTTTTTTTTTTTTTTTCTTCTGCACAAAGGTAGCTAATGTTGCAAAAGTCAACAAACTTTCTCCAAATACTAGGTGTTATAGGACACATATGGTATTTTCACCTACTGCTTCATGGACACAAAAATGTCCCTTTGAACTAAAACTTGTCATTTTGAGAATTAATATTAATGTAAATATGTGCTCAAAATAATAGGTGAAAAATGTTTTATCTTTGCATAAGTGGTAATTTCTCCCATATGGTATAGCAAAGATCATATTACATTGTAATTTTCTTATGTGTCTGTTAACTGTATTGATATTTTCAGCACCCATTTCCAAGCACAGACAGACCAATGACAGGAAAGAAACTTTCTGCCTTCTCTAGGAGGTGCCAAGCTGCTAAGCTTATCCTCAACAGGGTTTCCTGCACAGGATAGATATTATTGTGTGCATTTTTTTTTTTTTTTTGCTTGTTTCTGCTTTTTCACTGTGTGTATGCATGTGGAGGCTGGAGGCGGACAGTGTATTCTTTTCCGGTGTTTCCACTCAATTCTTTAAAGCAGTCTATCCCCACACCATGAACTCCCAGGATGCCTAGAGCCAGTGAGCTCTGGGGATTGGCCTCCCTTTGCATCCCACGGTAGGACTAAGAGATCTGCATGATCACAGTCAGCTTTGCTGTGGATGCTGGGGTCTCAGATGGTTTCCTGGTTGTGGGCCAGGCACTGGACTAAAAAAAGCTTTCTCTCTAATCCTAGAATCAATTTTCTTATCTATATTATATGAACTCTCTACTGCAGATAAAATTATTTCCATGTAGTAAAAAAAGGTTTAACATCAAGGAAAATACTTTAGAGATAACAGAGATATATAATATCCAGAGATTTTATGCACAGAACCAGGAAATTCGTCAAAGTTACTGTGCAAGAAAGACTTCGGTTTCATCAGACAGTAGAAGAGTTTCAAACACGCTCTCATACTGCTCTTAAAATGGCATATTATGATATAAATAAGGTTATGAATAACCGAAGACAGTAAAACTCTTAGAAGGTTGTGTCTGGGGGATGGCAGAGAACAGCAATCAGAATTCACATTGCACATGTATAAAACTGTCAAATAACAAATTCAATAAAATTTAAAAAATTTATAAGCCTAAATCATACACCAAATGATCAAAATGTTGAATACCGCGTGTGCGTGCGTGCGTGTGTGTGTGTGTGCGTGTGTGTGTGTGTGTGCACGTGCGTGTGTGTGTGTGTGTGTGTGTGTTAATTACTATTATAAGATTCCTTGACAAGGGCACAGATCTGGTACCCAGCCTTACCTGCACACTTCGTTCTAGTGATCAGTGGTGGTCCTGGGAGCCCAGTTCCCCCTTCACCAGGCCTGGTAAGCAGGACGCGGATCTCGTATTCTGTATCTGGATCTAAATGCCACAACTTATATGTTGGTGCGTTCACTGCGTGGGTCTCTGTCCAAGACCCTGATGTCATTCGATACTCTACTTCTTTCAGGATGATGGGGCCATCGCCAATAATAGAGTTGGCATTTAGTTGGATCAGCAAGTAAGTAGGCCCGACACCAAGCAGCTGGGGAGGAGCAATGGGTCGAGGCGGTTCTAGAAAAGAAAAATGTACACTCTAATTAGTTAAGAGTCTTAAAATAGAGAGATATAGTAAATAGTAAGTATATATTATAAGTAAATATGTTATATACAATATTCATATGTAACCAAAGGTTACTGAACAATTTAGGAGAACATGGTAAATGTTAAATAGATAAACAGAGTCAGGATTGTTTGGCTTATACTTTCAGTCTCAATACATAGCGTGCAAAGGTTGGATGGAAAGTTGGGGCAAGCGTGAGGTCAGCAAGGTGAGTTCTAAACCAGGCTGGGCTAAATGCTGAGACTGGCCCAAAACAAAAGACAGAAAAGAAGAAAAGGAAGGAAGAAAAGGAAGGGAAGTGAGGGGAGGGGAAGGGAAGGGAGGGGAGAGGAGAAGAGGGGAGGGAAGAAAATATAAACTAGAAAGTAATGATGAAGCAACTGTAATTTAAAGAGCCATTGGTTTTATGAAAGCTTTTGGTCAATTGAACAAAAGTTTTCTCTTCTTAAAAAGACTGGAGAGGAAGTTCCAGATGCACAGCTGTGAACAGGGACATAAACCAAAGCTCTGGCGAGGAGCAGGTCTCATCAAACACAGAAGGAGGTGCGCTCTGATATTTTCTTCTCTTATTTACTTTTGCCTCTGCTCTTTCTTGCTTTGCTTCTTGCAACTTCAAAGTTCCAGCAGATGAACTAATGAGGAGGTGCCACGAAGCTAGAAGGAAAGCTGGAGCCGTGTCCCCACTACAGACTAGGAAATTGATAAGTATACCCAGAAGAAATACCCAATCACTGGATATCCCTGGCCCCCAGAGTAGCATGCAATAGGCAATATATCACTTATTAAGCTCAAATATCAAAGGGGCATTGCAATTTAATTTTGGGTTAAGATAGTTTGCTATTTTGCTGGACAGAAACTTTGGAAAATACTATTTCAACATGTGAACTTATGGAATGATGAGTGATGTATTAGGGCAGGTTTTCCCTTAAGAGCAATACCAGTGAAAGACGGAGCTGTCTCTAGAGGACTCCACACAGGGCTCTGTGTGCAAGGCCTGTCCAGTGGGATACAGGGCAGAGGGGTCTCATTAGTAGACTGTCATCGGGTGATATATCCCCTTCAAATTCTAGACCAATCATCACACTTCTCAGGGTCTTGAAAGGGTTTTAAAGAAAGTATTATTCTTAATAAGGTGATAATTGCCTCCAAATTGATTTAAGAATTAATGCTGAAAACTTACAGGAAATCACGTACAAGAAAACTATTAACGTAACCTCACAGGATTCCAGGTTGGCCTGAACTGAAAAGGGTGCAAGTCAAGACTGCACAGACAGTATCTTTTGAATTACTAGTGGTAAAATGTTACATGAAAAAAGGAAGACAAAGAAAACTCCATAAAGAGGGTCCCACCAGCCTGGGCAAATTTAAACTAATTTTCAGAAATGGCCTAACATTAAGTTTTATTTATGATTTTTAAAAGGTTACTAGCTTTAAAAGCTTCCCAATAACAAATACCCACAAAATAGAGACAGGCTATCTAGCTGGGATCTCTAAACAGACTAAAAAAAATAATTTTTTTTGAATATACAACTTCAAAGTTTGTAAGACTAAAATCGCAGGACATGTTTACTAACTACCACTGACAAGGTTCTATATGTTGGATACATATATAATGTGGAGGAGACATATTTATACTCATTTTTAATTTTTTATAGGGGAATTATATATATGAAAGAAATAGTTTACAAAAGTAATAAATAGTTCAGTAGATGCTGAACATTTCCCTATTGCAAATAAATACAAATATAAGTGGTCTCTTCTTGAATGGGCCCATTAAGGAAATAGCTTTCAGACTGGCTGCCGAAAAATAATGTAAGTTGTGATTTATCATACTCGTGTAAAGAAGCAGCCTAATTACCATGTGATATACATACTGTAGGCATCTAGTGCTACGTCTACAGAAAGTAGGTCCTAACACCCGCTTTATAAACTTTACCCATACAAACCTCTTCGAATAGTTTGGACACGTATTTACCAGTAAAGAAGAAAGTTCTGTCCTAGCTAAATGGTGACCTGTTTCACAAGTGAATTCAATGAAGCTCGTCATCAAAGGAAAAAGTTGAATCAATCCAACATTATAGACTATTCACCCCTCAGATAAAGTAGGATAGAGGAAGAGTTTTCATACCAAGAAATTACAATTTCCAACTCAAGAGGTTACAAAACAAAGGGAAAGGGCATGGATTCTCTCTCTGCATGCTAAGCTGGCGTGGATCTAAAAGAACATCCTAGGACATGCAAATGTCCCCGAGCATCATATTTTCTGGATAAAGGGTACTGTTTCTATATGTGCAGTGCTTGTTTTCCTTCCAGATGGCTCATCCAGTGACTAATTTCAGTTACAGTAGGAAACAACACTAAATTCACAGCTCGTTGGGGCTCTACCCCAAAGTAACAAGGCCTCACACAGTTTAAGCCTCACCAATGACACGAAAAGATCTGGATACTCAGCATGACAAATGAAGAGAAAAGACAAAACAAAACAAAAACATGGTAAGTGAATTATAAATTGTAAACATTCTTTGAACTATGTGTACAGATATTGTAAAAACTGACCTTATGTGTATGTATGCTAGCTGCCACCATTTGCAATAGAAAACAACCAACAGAGTAGAGAAGATGGAAAGACGAGTAAGGGTATGGACAATGGGTACAAAGCCAGCATGAACCAGTTTTTTGGCCAAACACAGCCCGTTATCATTTCTATTTGGTTCAGTGACATAGAAGGTGATATCTGGAGCCAGGAGGCCAACTTTCAAAAGACAAAAGCCATCACAGAAACGGTAAGGGAAATGTGAATGTGCTTTTAACTATGCACAGTCTTTTCACAAGTAAGCTATCACAGGAGTCACTAAAAGATTACATTTCTAAAATAGACTAGCGGGTTCTATGTATGACGCTATTTGCTTTATTCTGATTTGTTTTTATGTTTGCCTGAACAACAAAAATTAATCTGATGTTGAATATTGAATGCAATGACATGCATAAGTAAAGACACATATAAATGAAAGAATGAGGTTGAAACATTGTACATGCTGGCCTGTAGAATGGCAGCAAGGTCCTGATCAGTTTTATTTCACTTCCCCTGGTCAGGCAAAACTGGAACACTCAATAAGCAGAGCAGTAGCTCAAGGCTGGAACTGCCACAAAATGCAAGGCAACTAAGAAGCAGACACATTGCTTAACAGCATGGTTATTAGTGAAATTCACATTAAGGAGACTAATATACCACTCAATATTACAGTTTTGATGTTGGTGGTAAAAAGAGATCTTATATTAGCATATGTATTTTGTTTTTAGACCCCCAGAGAACAAGGAGATTTACTTATAAAATCTCTATTCATTTCAATAAATTATTCATGAATTTTAATCAGTTAGCAAATGAACAAGTAATTGTTTTGGAGCAATGCTAATATTCTTCATAACTTAATATGCTACTAGACCCAGAGGTGTGGTGCAGATAAATCCCAAATGTACACTAGGTATCAAGTGAAGCATGCAACCCTCCCAGTACAGGATAAACTCTGCCAACATTCCCAATTAGCTTTCCATTAATGACTTCCATTCCTTATTCTTGATCCAAAATATGATGAGCGAATCCCAATTATCTATTCAGCCTGCTTTACTTGTTCAGTATCTGAAAAAAAAAAGTTTAAATGTCTTGAAATCAAGCAAACCACTATGAAAGGATATTCTCTCACTCAATTATTCCCATTAAAATAGTTCTTTAAAAATATATGCCAGTTATCAAAATTCAGTCAATCGATATAATGCAAACTCAGAAACAGAAGCCAGAAAGCCAGAAAATGTCAGCAACAGAGTAAATGTCAAAGCAAAAGACACTTCTATATCCATCTTTTAAACAAGATAAATTAAGTTCCTTTCAATCCTACTGTTTCCCCATTGCTTTATCTCTTTGTCAGGGAGATATTATTAGAACAAGCCCTAGGTTGGCAGTCCCACTATAGAATTTGGTGCTATGATATGTTGGTGTCTTCTGACTGCTGTGAAAGACTACCACAACCTCAATGTACTTAATAAAACACATCCTCTAACAGTGCTTGAAACCAGAAAACTGAAATTGGTATGAGCAGAGAGGAGAGAAACAGGCAGGAAGCCCGACTTCCTTGCTTCTCTGTTCTGCATATGGCTCTCCAGCCACAATCCTGCAATCCCTCCTAGGCTGTGACTTACCCCTTATGCACTTCCACTCAGTGCTACGTAATGTCTCCCTCTGTCAGTTTCGGTGACCATTTCAATTCTTTAATATAACCACATATACAGAAACTGCTTTACCACTGGCAAGTCCCATGCCTTTAGAAGATACTAAGTCTAGGAAACATTTTTGAGTTGGCTATAAACATGCGAAGTGGCTTCTCTCTCCTGGGAAAGTGGTCCCCTCTGCTACTCGCTATTGGCTAAGAAGGTTGCGAATGGACATTTCTCCATTATGGGAGAAAAATTTATAGCTATGTTGGGAGTGGTGGGAATTACAAAAGGTTATTTAAGCTACATCAACATATTTTAACTATTTTATTGCTTGCAAATAAAATGAAGCCAGAGTTGATGCTTCTAAAGGACTACTAGAATCACTGCGAAATATTTTATATGGAGACTTTTTTTTTCTTCTTTCCTAGCATTTGGTGAAACGAAATGATTGTTTCAAATTCAATTTGATTTACTTCCTTTCTGGACTGTTAATCAAGTTCTGATTTTTGTTTAATGATAGATTCACTAGGCTCTGTTTCTTCAAGGTACCTCTCTGTAGCCTACTGGAGGGACATGGCACAGAGAAACTGAGAAAAAAAAAAGTCCCCTATGTCCCACATTTATGAGCTCGTTTTTGAGTTCCTTACAATAAATAGACTTAAATAATTTGCAATTGTATGTCAATGGGATACCAACACAATAGTGTCACCCTGATAAAACAGAGAACCTTTGCACTCCCTAACAAATGGGAGGTGGCTCACTCACGATTACAATAGTTTTCTGTGGGCACTAACTATCATGTATGTGACAATAGAATAAGTCTCAGTGGATGTGGAGAGGATGAAGTAAGCACTGCAGAGTCTCCCTCCTCCTCCTCCACCCAGGCCACCACCGCTGCCACCGCCGCCCTCCCGACTCCTCCTGCCGCGCTCCGCGCAGAACTCCGGAAAACCAGAGGCTCGCTGGGATAGGTGTGTTTACAAAACACGGAACGGTGTCTCATCTTACTTCTTATTTTTAACGACTTATTTATTTTTATTTTCTGTTCATTGGTACTTTGGCTGCATGTGTGTCTGGGGGAAGGGGCTGGGATCCCCTGAATCTGGAGTTACAGAGAGCTTTGAACTGCCATGTGGGAGCTGGGATTTGAATCTGGATCCTCATGAGGAAGAGCCTTGCTGTTAACTGTTGAGCCTTCTCGCCAGCCCCCAGCCATGAGTTCTCGCCAGCCCCCAGCCTTGAGTTCTCGCCAGCCCCCAGCCTTGAGTTCTCCCTAGCCTCCAGTCGTGAGTTAATACACAGTGCTGTTTCATTTACTGCTGTTGACTGACACATGACTTCCCAGGGCTGATAAAATCAATAGGCAATCAAATACTTCTCTATTTATGCTTTTGTCCACTGTCTTGTATTGTTACCAGTAGGAGCAATGTTGGCAGCAAAGTTTACATATTTGCTTTCATACAAATTAACTGATAATATTTACGTGATGTGAATTCTTAATCTTAAGTTAAGCAATTTTTATATTAAAATCTCATTTAAACTTTGTCAGCTCAAGTGGCATATACACTTTCAAGCTACGTCACTCAACTAACTCATCTACTTTATACACAAAGACAGTGAAGGACCAGAACGATCGTGCTTGGGTAGGCCAAACCTAGAGCCCCTATACCACTGACCACAGGACTCTCAAAGAGAACACTTGCAACTACTGTGGTCTCCATGAAAAGTAGATATTTATTTGGAGATCTGGGTAGAGTATGGCTACCCTGGGACTCAGGTTAGCTGCTTAATCCTTCTGAGAGTCCTGAAGCACACTAATATGATTTATAATTGTAATGACACATGCAAAAAGAAATGCTTGTGTCTCTACTTATGTAGTGGCTTACAATTCCAATACTGCAAGCCTAGCCACTTATTCACACAGGCTAGTTCACCTCCAAAAAAAAAAAAAAAAAAAAAAAAAAAAACCACAGAGAAATGAACATTTGTGTATATTCACATGCACACATGCACACACGCACACATGCACACACGCACACACGCACACACGCACACACGCACACATGCACACACGCACACACGCACACATGCACACATGCACACATGCACACATGCACACATGCACAGTCCCCGACAAGTGAACAGATGATGCTTTCTGGAAAGCAATCTTTTAACATACTTGAGTAAGGAAAGGTGTACGGAAAAAAAATTAAAAGAATTTCATTCACATCTAGAATTTTATTATAATGTTGTTTAAATTTTTTTTCTAGAACATCACTTGAGCATGGTAAGCCTCTTTGACAATACTGCATTAAGACTGAAGAATGAAAGTATGAAAAAGCTACTATTCTGGTTAATTTTATATCAACTTGAGACATGCTAAAGTCAACTGAAGAGGGGGTACCTCAATTGAGAAGAAACCTCCACACAGAACATTTTCTTAATGAGTCGGTTCAGCCCATTGTGGATGGTACTGTTCCTGGTCTGTTGGTTCTGGGTTCTATAAAAAAGCAGACTGAGCAAGCCATGGGAAGCAAGCCAGTAAGCTGCACCTCCCACAGCCTCCTGCTCCACAGGATCCTGTCCTGACATCCTTTGGTGAAGAACTGTGACAAGAAAGTGTCAAATAAACCCCTTCTTCCTCAGAATGCTTTTGATCATGGCGTTTCTTCACAGTGACAATAACTATGCCAAGATAGCCACTGTTCAGAGACCAAGGATATATCTCAGAGTGCTTTCCAGCATACACAAAGCCCTGGATTAAAGCCCCAGTATAAGATAAATCCAGGTATGGTAGTGTATGCATTATATTCCAAAATTTGGGACATTGAGTCAAGAAGAGAGAGAGTTCAAAGTTAACTATATCTAAATAGTGAGTCTGAGGGACGGCTGGGCTATTATAAAAGCTTTCTTGTGCCCATGCATACACAGAGAGAGAAAGAGAGAAAGAGAGGAATGGGGAGAGAAAGAACGTCATTAATTTTCATTTTTAAATGAAACTGGTTTTGCCCAAGAGGAAAACCTAACCCGTATCAGGAGATGGAAATTTTCAAGTGGTCAACACCGGTGGCAGGGTTCAGTGAAACCAGCATGATCAACTTTTGTCTTTCATTTCCATAATGCAATGAACAGTGATTGATCTATAAAGCAGTGTCTTCCTTGAATTTCTAGTATTTCTTGCAGTGAACTAAAAACTCCAAACTGCTGTTATGGGTGAATGGCCAGCTAGCCAAGCGCTGATGATGAAGCTTTCAATGCAACCACAAGGAAAGCAATTATTGAACACGCTTTACCTGTTCTTTGAAGAGTATGCACACTGGCCTTTAGTGGAGGATTCCACATGAAAACATGGGGATTCCCATTTTATTACATTCATTTTCTGAGGCTGAAATTAAGTCCTTAGAAAGTAAGATTTACTACTTCTTACTCTGAACCAAATAGCTGGGCAATTGCTCTGACATTGATATACAGCACCTTCAAAATGTTACTATTTAATTAAAGGAGTTAGTTGACCAGAGCAAAAGAACACTTTCTAAGCAATTGCTTAGCGACCAAGTGGCAACCCATGATTTATCTTGCTCGTAAAAAATAAATAAATAGATAGATAGATAGATAGATATGCTGAAACATATGTAACAACAATAGTTTTTTTGTTTTTGAGTCAAAGCTGACCCATTGGAAAGTTTTTTCAATAGCATTTTCATTGAAAAATATCCTGTGAGGTAATCTTAATGTATGTAATGATATAATTCTTAATATACTATAAATCAGGACAGATACAAAAGAGCATAATTATAGTAACACTCAGAGTGTGTTTGTATATACATTAAATATAGCAATATATTATATCATTATATGTCAGATGTAATGGTATAATGCTTATTAATATGAGACATAATGTAGTTCAGCTTAGGAAAAAATTATTAGATGAAATTTCCACTCTCAATATTAAGTAGTATTTCTCCACCTCAATTCACAACGTGATGTGTATTCATACTTGGAATAATCCGATCTCTCACCTCCACACCATGGCTGTTTCCTGCAGCCTGAAGTACTAAAATAGGAAGGATCACTTTGGTGACGAACGTGCCAATTTTGCATACAGAAATTTCTATCCAGTGTATTACTATGGCGTTTTAGTCCCTATGATTTGAAAACACTGCTGCAATCACTTTATTACCTCCTTGATATAAAAACCACAGAGCAGAGTGGTCCTTCAGACCTGTCAGTAAAAACTGAAAACGAGGATAGGTTTATATATAAGGTATAGGTAGAAATGAGGATATATAAAGTTTATTACACTGTGATACAAATATGTTTCTGAATACCATTTTGACCTTAAATTACTCGCATTCATATTTACTGCCCACACAGTGAACTGGCTCAAAAGTTTAAAGTATTTTAAGAATTTAACAATTTTACTAGATATTTTCTCAATAAGGAAACATTATAATAAAATTATAGATGCTTTTAGATGAGTCATGAGGTGATAAATACGGAAGGGTTCTCTTATGTTCGTTTAATTCCTCATTTTAGCTTTGTCAGAGCTCACTGTTCACAGCATTTCAAGGGAAGAACATCCAGGTGGTTCCAAGAATAACAATCAACTCAATAGTAAAAGTAGAAAAGCCATCAACTCCAACGCTTAGTTCCCAGGAGTCTAGAGACATAAAGAGGTCCCCAGATCACACTCTCATCAGTCACCTTTATGAGGGAAGAATGAGATATATGGCGGAGGATGCGGTGAACTGCAGCAATTGCAATAAATGTCCCAGCAGCCTGTTCCGTATACCTGGGTCATACAGTTCAGGCCTTCACTCCGTTCTCCATGAAGACAAAAGATTTGGAGTGCAAGAGTACCGCTCGCATTCATCTTAGGATGATACATATTAACAAAACGGCTGGATCTACTAAATTCATTTTAGTCTTACAATAACATTGTGATTTCTTTACTGTGTCATATGTATAAATACATTTAATTTTATATGCACATGTGATACATTTGTAAGAGGAAATATTATTGGTGGGGATTTTGAATATTCTGTATGGAAATAAAAGAGAAAGAAAGAAAGAAAGACAGAAAGAAAGTAAGAAAGAAAGAGAAGGAGGAAGAGAAGGAGAGAGAGAGAGAGAGAGAGAGAGAGAGAGAGAGAGAGAGAGAGAGAGAGAGAGAGAAAGGTTTTATAAAAAAAAAAAAAGCAGTTTGTCATTTTGTTCCTGTGTCTAAGAACTCTATGGTATTGAATCACTGTAATAAAACATGTTAAACATATGTTCATGATAAATACATCATTTGTGCTCACTTCAAAATAATTAAATATGATGGATGAGGTTTTCATGCTAAGGGAGCCTTTCACAGATGGCTCCCAAGCCCAACCCCAGTGTTATCACTCAGATTAACAATGGAGGAGGCCATACTAATGACAGTGGGTTCCAGAAAGTCATATACAATTCAAGGACTTACTTGTCCCAACACTGACATAATTAGACTTATACTTTCACACAACTTAGAAGAGTACAAGACAGATTCTTTCTAGGGAAAGAGGGAACAGCCATGTCCGTCTAATCAACACATGACAGACTTAGATGTTTTTATGAAAAATAATTCAAATGATGGATTGACGCTAACTGAACAAGACCTTAAACTAAGAGGGGCCTGCATATTGTCTCTCCAAGAGACTAGATTTTACGAAAATACTGGTAACTCTGAAGCAGTCAAAATCTAAGAGCATTTTCACATTTAAAAAAAGATAAATCAATTCATTAAAAAATTAAGTAGTGGAATAAATTGCATTGTTGGTTTACTGGGTCAAACATAATTTTGCAAAAACTTTCAATATAAAGTCACCAGAAAGAATCAACCAGCAAAAGCAAATGTAATATGCTATGACAATAAAATAACAAGACAAGAACCCTGAATTCCTCTTTTTTTAAAAAAAAACAAGCAAACAATCTGTTCTGGACTAACACGGGAGATGATTTTTAGTGAGATAAAAATATAGCTGATAGGGCCATTAATTCAAAGTAAACTATTGCTAATAACAACTCCTTAAGTATCAGCAAAAATGATCGGTGATGAGATGAAAGATTCCTATGCATTTCTACTTAAAATTTCCCCAAGTAGGAGAAAAGAGTTTAATAGTAACCTGGAGAGTGTGTAGATATGAGCATGAAGACATTGAACGGTATCACAGAATCACAGCTCTGTGTGATCACGACGTAATAACTGTTTTAGTCATTGTTATGGTGTAGATGTGGTGTGTCTATTAGGGATTCACATGTCAGAGGTACGGCACTTGGTATAGCAATGCGAGCAAGGCTATGGGACATATTAGAGGTAGCATCTACTGGAAAGTTCATTAGAAACAGAGGTCACTGTCCTCTAAGTGACATGTCCACTTGAGTTAATTCACATTTAATACCAGAAATACACACACACACACACACACACACACACACACACACACACACACTTTCCTATCAGGTCATGTTATCTCTTCCCATTTGCATATGAAACTCTCAGTATGTCATCTTGATGATAAACAGTTTCTTTGCATACTGTAGAACATGCATGCTTGTCTTTCAGCTTCCCAAACTGTGAGCTAAACCAACCTCTTTCTTACTTAGCCTCCAGTAGGTCACTTTAACAAAGGAAAACAAACTAAGACCATCATCTTAATCTATGACTCTATGAACTTCTTCAGAACCAAAAAGACCTATATTGCCAAAAGTCAAGATGCCACCCAAAATAAAAGCACTAGACATGGTTATATAATTAAAAGGAATCAGTAGATATACAGGAATAATTATAGACCACTGGATAAAGCAACATTTTTTGTTGACATTTTAAAGATGTTTAGTCATGTGAAAAGCTATTGGATCAAGGACATTTTACACTAATGTGACAAGTCAGGCAGCCAAAGACCTTTTATTTTCAGTTCCTTCACAACCTCCCCTAACACCCCCGGAAGTCGGCAACATAATGGGATGCTGATGTTAAAAGAACTGAAATAACATTAATAATTGGACCTTCTATGGTCCATAAGAGGAAACAAACTTCTAGTTAAAGAAAGCTTTCTAGAATGCAGACTTAAAGCTGAAGGGTGTGCTATTCCTTCGTGCCAGCCATTTCCAGATAAGACAAATTCAAAGTCTGCTTTGATAGACATCATGGAATTTAAACTATGAGCTTGAAGTAACTACTAGTCCACATTAGTCATATTTTCTGAAACGCCAGGTTCCATATCATGTTAAATGTTTATCTCCATCAACTCAAGATTCTCTGAAGAAAAAAATACATTTCATAACAAGTAAAAATATCTTAATATTTTCATGGGCACCAAAGAAATATCCAGTACTTCCATCAATAAATATAGGATGAATAAAGAGTTAAGGAAGGAAGCATACTGTTTATACAGGATGAGGGAGGAAGCCTACTATGTATATAGGATGAGAAAGGAAGCACACTGTGTACAAAGGAGGAAGAGGGGACTAAAGTGGGTTTCCTTGGAATCTTTCTTCTTGCATTTTAGTACAATGACATTCATATTTGATAAAGGTCATGACGTTTCCATACTATAAATGAAGGACACCCTTTCCTCATATAAAGTCCCAGGTTTTTTTTTTTTTTTTTTTTTTGATACATACATTCCTGCATCTGTATTTTGTGTTGACGTGGTAAGGTTAACTTTGGACATGTTAGGACAACAAGCTCGCACACCAGTCATGTTGGATTACAAGAAAGCTTGATAGTTTGTTCAAAGACACTAACTCGGGGCTAGAAAGTTCTAGTCCTCTCTAGAAAGTTATTTTTGTTTTTTAAATATAACTGAAAACCACAATAAAGGGATAAATCTCTTTATTTTATTTTTCCTGAACTTGTCAAGTTAGTGGCAAAGACATCAGCAGTCATGAATGGTGCTCTCAGGATTACAGTTAGGAGATGTTCAAATTACAAAACTGTACTGGCGTGGGAGTGAGTATGCTAGTTTTTGTGTTTACTCCACTATTAAAAACAACAGAAAGAAAGCAAAAAAGGCATTCAACAGCATTATCACTGGAGACTGATGGAACCCTCAAATTCTTCCTTAGTTCTGCAATTAGGAAACCAGGATTGTGGAAGCTCTCTAAGCCTCAGTGACCTCGATCTTACCTTAGATAGACAAAGGGTGAAAAGAGAGACTGAGGTCAGACACCTCTCCTCCTACCACGGAAATCTGGAATGCTTCTTGCAGCTCTAAGACTAACTATGTCACATTTATAATTAATGGGGAAAGATATCATAGCCTAAGTGCCAGGAATGTGCAGGCTGAAGTTGCCAGATGTCTTTAATCTGCAGAAGTCTAAATCACTTTAAGCTATGCACTCTAAGACTTCCCAGGACAGGTCCAAAGTGCCAGCGCGCTCAAGGAAAGCATCCCCCAGGGACTTCCAAATTTGTGCCACACAGAAACTGTGTCACATTATAGAACAGGTAGATTCATAACATCAACATCTGTAGTGTTTAAATGTATACCAGTGCGTAGAATGTAACATCAAGAATGCCAAGGGAAATAACAGTGGTAGTGGGAGTCTATTATATTATCTTTCAAAGGAAATGACAAACAATACAGTCTGAGATTTTGCCATAACTTGTGGAGCAAAACCAAGGAGAGAGCTTTTTAATATTAATATTAAATTAATTTTAACAAAATTAAGAATAAGTCAGATGAATGTTGTTATCAATTAAGGACTATGACTTCAGAAAGAGGATGAGTTCATTTTTTCCTCACCATCGGGCAAGTTCTAAAACAAAAGAATTCCAGCATAAGGAATGACCATAGGTTCATAATTTTCATAAACTATATTTGTACTGCTTTCCCCCTACACTGAAATAGAGACCACAAGGCTTCAGCTTCCTAGAATGGAGGCCAAATGAAGTCTTTATCGGGGCACGTGAGTATACAAAAGTGTACACCGAGTACACATGTACATGAGTGCACATAGCTTGAGGAGCAGGTGCTTGAGTTTCGGTCTGGATGTGGGGAGCAGGTATACGAGTCACTGTGTTCTCTGAAATGCCTTCTACTTGGTTCAGAGAAGACATGACTATGTTCCAGTTCCTTTATAAAGAATAAAGGATACAAAAATTGTAGCCCTTCATTGTAAAATTACCTGGGAGGGCAATACAAAACTGAGGACAATCCTCAAATAATCAAGTATAGAGATCATAAAGTGATAAAAATAAAATCTGCATAATTAAATTTGGGGGGGGAGCAGAGTATAAGAAGGCTGATTCATGTTTATTGAATCTTGCATAAAAATATTTTCTTAATACCTACAGGTGAGTTTAGATAATTCTTGTAGAATTGTATGTAATTATGATGAAAGTAAAAAAGGTAACAAGATAACTATGCTGACCAAGACCTGGGACACAGTCTGGAGCTAGGTCCTAAGGCATATGAATCAAGTCTATTTATCAGATCCAGGTTCCTTAAGGATAAAGAAAATTAAACTTTTGTTATTGAAGTGGAAAAACAGCATACAGGACACATCAAATATATTCTTCATTGACATTTTAAATGCTATCCCCAAAGTCCCTTATACTCTCCCCTCACCCTGTTCCTGCTCCCCACCCACCCACTCCTGCTGCCTGGCCCTGGCATTCCCCTATACTGGGGCATAGAATCTTTGCAAGACCATGGGGCCTCTCCTCCCATTGATGGCCGACTAGGCCATCCTCTGCTACATATGCAACTAGAGACACAAGCTCTGGGAGGTACTGGTTAGTTCATATTTCTGTTCATCCTATAGGGCTGCAGACCCCTTAAGCTCCTTGGATACTTTAATCGGCCATCACTGGGAATAGAGGCCCCTTGGTCTTGCAAACTTTATATGACCCAGCACAAGGCAAGGCCTGGGCCAAGTAGTGGGAGTGGGTGGGTAGGGGAGCAGAGGTGGGGGGGAGGGGTATAGGAAACTTTCGGGATAGCATTTGAAATGTAAATAAAGAAAATAATAATAAAAAAAGTGAAAAAAAAAGAAAACACACACAAACACAAAAAATCAAATTTCCAGATAACATTTAAGCTACTATGGTTTAATAATTCAACCCTAAACAGCTTCCCTTAGATGGAGGTAAATGAAGAAAAAAACAAGTTGTTTACAAATGATTTGAACATTTATGAAGAAAAGCCAGATTGCAGAGGGAGGGGTGGTGGGAGGAAAAGGGATCAAATAGGACAGAGTGTGGAAAAAAAAAAAATAACACAAGACAATTTGAAGATGAACTGGTCCAGGCCTACTGGGGTGGCCCTACTGGTTATGTATTTTATCTGTTTAATTATCGACCACAATGCTAATAAGGCAGATAAAATACATATATGTTAATATATGTTATCACTGTTTAAAAGCATTAGATCAAATCAATGAATAAATTAAGAGTGATTTTGAATGGAGAATCTTGTAAGTCTATGTTTGTGTATGTGCACAGGTATGTATGCAGATACTAGTAGTGGACAGTGGCTGACATCCATGTCGCCTTTCACTTTATTTTTTGATACAGCGTCTTTCTATTGAATCTGAAGGTTGGGCTATGGTGGCTGCCAGCAAGCCATGGAGGTCCCCTTCTCTGTTTCCCAAGCAGATGACCTGCAGCAATGTTCAGGTTTTATATGGTACCACATATAAAGGGAGAGCACTCTCCACAATAATTCACATGCCCAGCCCCAAGAAGGTTTACTGTTTGTGGTAAAGCAAGTATTTGCTACTTAAAAGAAATTAAATAGGAGAGATGGAATGAAAGCAAGGTGGTATTAAAAATCAATTCTATTTTAATTTGATATGTATATGTTTCTTTTTTCTTTACTTTTCTAAGAATCACAGTAAACACACGTCTGGCATTAGAGCACATTGTCACCTCTCTGTGGAAAGTTGGGCGCTGCTGATAATAAACGGATTAGTCAAGACAATTTTGTTGAATTCGTCCCTGTTCCAAAACCATCTCGCCAGGGCACCAGAAACAGCAAAATACTGTGTTCTCACTCTAAAAATAAGAATATCAACATTAAAAGCTTGGACTCCTGCATGAACATGATGCCAACACACAGTAGATTTTTTTTCAATCTATGAGCGAGTGTCGGTAAGCACCACAAGACCAGCTTCATATAACACCGGAGGCAGAAGATAAAAGGTCAGTGATAGATTACACAATGCATTTTTTATGAGATAAATTCAATTATAATTGCTATGACTATTCCAGCCACAATTTAGACATAGAGTCCAATTATCCATTTCATTTTCATTTATACCTCATGGACTAGATCATTTATCATGTTTCATGATAATAATCATAAGACACATGGAAAAGTGATTTCTGCAGGTAACAAATTACCTACCATATTAGCATAGCTTACAAGTTCCTGTCAACATCTACTATGCAAAAATATGAGGTAATTAAATTTACAGTGAGCAGGGGTGCTTGACATGCAGCTTGCCTCCTTCACAGCTGTCAGAAACCTGTGTTGTTAAATGCAGCCAACCTGTTTGGTTGCAAATCAGGAATCATTATGACCCAGAATTCCAATAGGTACAGTCTGCTGGGCTCAAGATGCTGAGATGTATCTTTCATCATTTGGTATTATTACTTCTTGCCACCGAACCATCCATCATGAGTGGGGAGACGGGTTGGAATGATAGTCCTGGACCCTCACATTACTGCTCCTTGAACTCTGTCTCATCCATCTTCTGCATCATCCCTGATTCACAGCTAAGTATCCGCTTATGGCTGCAAAAACAAGTGTGAACCAGTAATGCCTTTAACCTCTAGTGCCTCTCTAATAGTAATTGATTTCTCTTTATCAGGGAGCCACTGTTCAGAACAGACTACTCATGGCTGCTGATGCTGAAAGACGATTTTCAAAAGGATTGATGCACAGAATTTCAATAGTGATAAGGGAATGCACTTTCCTATGACAGGCTCCCGCATACCATTAGTGTTTCTATGTGAATATTTATCCACCAAACCCAGAAACAGATGCACAGATGCCCAGTATGCCTGTGTGTAAGATATGTGCTGTTCCAACAAGAAAATTATTTCTCACTATTTCAAATATGTTTGAAAAACATCAAAAATTCAAAGTGACCTAAAATTCTGAAATTCCAAATCCTGTTTATCAGTAAGAGAATCATAGACAAGCTTAAAGCAATCTTCATCAAGCTGAGGAAAAACTGCTGCATAAAACACACCCTCATCCATCCATTCTGTCTCTCTCCACAGATTGCTAGAACCTTCAAAAGTGATGCTGGGTTACATGGTGAATGATGTACAATAAACTATTCCAGACTGAAGCCTTTAATTCAGCTCCATCTGAATGTTGTTATAAAAGTTTAATAAATCAAAATGATCAAAATGTTCCCAGTGGCAGGTGGGGATTCGGTTTCCAATTCAAATTCTCTTTAATATATGGCTTCCCTGACACGGTGCATTTCTGCCATCCATATTGAATTCCAAACACCTCGCTTTTCATCATTACCATGCATCAACCACCCTGGCCATGGTATCTATTTCTCAGCAATCCAGTGCAAAACACAGAAATGTCAAGCCTAGTGGGAGTTTTAACACAGGAAAATTATGACAGGTAGAAACTCTTTATCTTTCCATAAGTAAATATTTTCACACCATCTGCTGAATAGAATGACATTCTTTGAGGAAATAGAAATGCTTTGGGAGAAAAGTGCAGGAAGGAAAAATCTCACTACATCCTGCTGTTAACCAAAAACCAAAACAAAAGAAAAGAAAACGAAAACAAACGCAAAGTATTGTTATCAGCAGAAGTCAAACACTGCAGAACAGACAGAATGGTAAAGCAATTACAGAATTTGGCTTGTTTTTGTGAAGGAGAATGTTGTGAGTTTTTGTTTTTGTTTGTTTTTTGTTTTATAATTAACCAGGAAAAAGATTTCACTTAACATTTTCCCCTGTTTTTCTTTTACAAGGTATTTCTAGGTGACTCTGCCTAGCAAGAGACCCACAATCTAGACCGGGCCAATTTAAAATATATGATGGTCCAGTCTCTCGAACAAGTAATAGGATTAGAGGCCTATGCCAAAACATCTACCCCATTGGCAGCTTTCGACTGTCCAGGAAGTTCACCTGAAAGGTTGAGAAATGCAAGCTTAAACATTATTTACATGTGTTTGTATATGCAGCGAAGGTTATGGATAAAAGTATCCTTACTAACTCTATCAGTCTGCTTTTATTTATAAAATTACACTTAACTCTGTTGAGGTTCAGTCTATTGTTAAGCATTGTAATGCTAAGTTCTATACCAGAAGGTCAAGGCCTACAGGGTCTTCATCACCTTTACTTACTGGTCATGTTTGCAAGCTTTTGTTGTGCAAACTTTGTTCCTTGATTTAATACAATTGGTTAAATAAAATTGGCTACAGCCAATTACTGGAGGGATTAGAGGCTTGTGGGTTTGGAGTGACCTGATGGGAGGAGGAGAGATCAGAGGAGATGGAGAAGTAACTAAAGTCAGGGAGGAAGCTACCTAGGGGAGAGGAACCATGAGCAAATGGCCAGGAGAAACGGCAAGTGTCTGGAGGGCACCATTGGGTGGCCAGGAGAAACAGCAAGTTTCTGGAGGGCACCATTGGGGCGGCAGCCAGTTAGAAGAGCAGATCAGGGGTGACCCACCAGGAATTGTCAAAGCCAAATAAACTAACCATAGTCTGATTCTCAGTTATTTGTAAGCTAGTCAGAGATAAGCATAAATTGTTTATACAACAAACTAAATATATGTGCAGTTACTGTGAGCTTTCACAATGTACAATTTTCTAATAACATGAGCGAAATTCAGACTTTTATTCAGCACTCACTGAATTTACCTTGTAAGACTCTTATTCAGTACCTTGTAATTAGTCTGCAATTAGCCCACAAAGCCTTTAAACCTGAATGCGTTCCTTACAACCAAAGTGGATGCTTACAATAAAGTCATCATCCACTTGCTCAAGGAAGCCCTGGTACTTCCTAACTCCAAAGCAAACCAAAGTCACACTGAGATCGAACAGAAACGTAAACGTTTATCTGCGTTAATGGGCTGAAGGCTTGTTTTCAATTGTTGGTCAACCAAACATTTCGCAGAAAAGACAAAAACGCATCTGTACTAACTCAGAAAGGAAACGGCTTTCCACAGTGTCATGAAAACCAACAGGCTAGGACGGATGAACTTATGATAGTATGCAAATACACGGTTCGCTTGGCTCTCCTGGTTAGGTTTGTAGCAGTCCCCAATGTGTTTCTGTTTTCTGTGTTTCTGGGCTTCATTAAAGGTCATATGTACATTACCCAACTTTTAAGACGATACAAGCATTTCAACTGACAATTTACATTAATTCAAAACAAAATACAAAAGGTGATCCATGGGTCTGGAGTAATAGGCAAAGTTGCCTTTATTGATTCTCATGAGAACAATTATTGGAGAATGTAGAGGAGACACAGTAAGGACAACCATTGAAATACAACAGCACCACAGCAGTGAAATCACTGTGTGAATGCCTCAATTGTGAATTCTCTCTATGCCATCATTGACTGACTTCAGTTTGTCAGCTACAGGGCTTCTGTTTTGTTTTGTTAAGTGGGGGAAGTATTTTTTTCTCATACAATTATAAATTTTACCAAAGTTTTAGTCAAAATAGACACCAACCAAACTCCCCAAAGACTGACTTTAAAGAGATCTGGCCAGCGGCTCCCAGATAAGCATTGTCTCTAGCTTCACACAAGAGAATCACCCGCAGAAAGAACTTGCAGGTGCCTTTTGGGAGAGGATTCATGCTGCATTTTAATTTTTGAAATGAACTTAGAGAAAGTAAATAAAATGACGATGACAATTCAGGCAAAACGTGTTTTTCATTCTGTCATTTTGGAGAGTAGCCATCAAGAGAAACCAGTAATGCTGTCAGGAACAATGGTATAGAGAAGTGGGTGAAGAGTTTAGGTTATATAAGTTCTAAATAGTAAGAAGAGTGGATTTAAAAACCAATTACCTTTCAAAGAACAAAGATCCTATTATAATTTTTAATTTTTTTTTAATTAGGAAAGGCATTCCTCCAACTGGTTATAAGAGCTATAAACATCTATTTCTGTTTTCTGATTATATAAAACTGCAGTATTTGACGTAAGAATACTCTTTTGCTCATTTGGAATTAAGGTGGATGCCAGGCATCTTGGACAATGGACCACCTGAATCAGAAGTAGGTACCAGGAAAGAGAGGAGACAGTTTGCTTTATCATCTTCAAGGGTACAGTAGCAAAGCAAAAAAATTTAACAATGGAACTTTTAAAATTCCTCTAAACTTAAAGCACTTGGTTTCTGCTGACTGCATAGCCTTTCCTACTTTTCTAAGGTCATTGAAAAGAAGAAAAATTAATATGTAGGGTATCAGTATGTTCTACAAGGTTCATTATATTTCAGATTTTATACAATGTAGATGTTTAAATGGAAACCTCCAAAAAAAAATCTTTAGGCTTCCTGCCCAGTTGACTAGTTTTTACAATAGAATTAAAGAAAAAGATCTTCAAGTCACCGTTAGAAAAAAAGATCCTTATATGAATTCACAAGTTTGACAGCTACGATATGAAAACTGGTTAAAAATCAATACTGTGTAGCATTAAGCAGGCTGCTGATGGTCTGGAGCTACAAACTCCATGGCCTTTAAACCACCAGCTAGCAAAAGTATTAGTACAGTAAGTCATTCTTTCCATTACCCAGATTCCTTTGCTGTTAATAGAAAAAAAATAAAATATTCAGAAGTGATTTTTTTTTTTAGCTAGTCTACACAGAGAGATGATAGAACCAGAAAAAGAATATTGGACAAAATGAGATTCATTTTTCTGGTGAAAACTTTTTGAGCCAAACTTACAAGAAGCTCCACTGCCTGAGTTACTATCTCTCTGAATGGAATGAATAGAAGCCTTGGAATCCACTGCTTATGCTCTCGAGCCCTAAGACAGAATTTCTTTCCTGGTCCACTGGACAGTCCAAATGGCTCCCAACATCCAGCTAAGCTCTCTGTCCCCCAATAAAATTTCTTAGTTTTTTAATATTTATTTATTTTATATGTATTTAGATTTATTTTAGATGCATTAGTGTCTTGCCAGCATGTGTGTCTGAATACCACTTGTGTGACCAGTGCTAACAGGTCAGAAGAGAGACCTTTTCAGATCGCCTGGGATCTGAGGATTATGAGATCATGGATTGTGGGGATCAAATGTTTGAATGACACAATGTAGGTGTGGAAAATGAACCAACGTTGTCTACAAGAGCAACAAGTGTTGTTAACCACTATATCATCTTTCCAGACCCCTAAACTTATTTTATTACATTTTAAATATTAGCATACAAAGCAAGTCTTACTGTGACCTTTTCATTTTAAGGAAACCTTTGTTTTTCTTATGCCTCTCCTGCAATATTCCATTTTTTTTTATCCCCATAGGGTGGGACCAGAGACCTTTTGATGATGTGGGTAAGCAAGGATCATTTGACTGGAAGGTAAGGTGATCTTATAATACAATCCCAAATCACTGATATCAGATTAAAAGCAGTGAAGAATCGAAATCATTAGTGATTGGATCAAACAACTTGGAAGCTTTCTTCTGCATCCTGTAGTCAACAATGCCAGAACTGTGTCATGTGCTTTACGTTGTCTAATAATGTTGAGTACCATTATCAAGCACACAATTTCAAACATCAGCAATAAATGAGTAGAATACAAATACTTAATGAATCTGGATAAATGAAACTGAGAATCTCCCTAATCATAGCTACAGTTGACTTATTCACTAAGAATATATAAATGTATTAACTGAATATGTTTCATTCCCAGGGCATGTTACAATAGCTAATAAGAGACTGCAAGATTTAAAAGCCAAACCATTGACACTTTAAAACAAACAAACAAAAATTGTGATTAATAAAATTTTAAAGCTAAAATGTATCAAGTGTGACAGTGAACGTCTTGTAACCCATCACTTAGGATTTGGGAGCTGGAGAACCAAGAAGGAGTTCAAGAATAGCCTGAGATACATGAGACTTTCCCAAAGTAATACCAAAAAAAAAGTAAAATGTAGACATATATCATAAAATTTTGAAGTGCTAAATGTGAAAAATCTTTCACTAAATGGGAGGTTGGTAGTTATTTTGGACAGATGGAAACTAATCTGTGATTTTGATGGCCAAAAAAAAAAAAAAAAGTTGACAGATGAGACAGCAAAGGAGCAAAGCAACCAACACATGAAGTCATCTATAACACTTTGGATGCGGGCTGCTGAACACCTCTCCGCAGGCAGTACTCCTCAAATGTGCAGTGTTGCTGAACAAAAATGTCTCCTCTTAGTCTCAGATGTGCACAAACTTCTTTCCTGCCATGGACTGGCCTCAGTCGGCCCCTTAACCCGCAGGAGAATCAGGGTCCCGGTAATCAGGTGGGCAAGAAGTCGATGTGGTGACAAGCAGACGTGATTTCTCAAATCGAACATCAGACTTATAAGTGACTTTTACACAAAACGAAGGAATGCATACATAAAAGCTAACAGGAACCAACTGGGATAAAATCAATGTTAACAACTAGGATCAAAAGCAGCCCCACCTAAGGTCAATTTACTCTTAGAAGCCAGGGCCAAGGGTTTCATGCCCACATCATAGTTCCAATTCTTGTCTATTGTATAATCCACCTTCCCCTTAGGCCATTGTAAATTCCTGTGTATGGGATTGACTGAGCTATTGTTCTAAGTATTTACTTTAGTTCCTTCTTAGACCACAACCTTCCTTCTCCCTTGGCTATTGTAAATTCCTGTGTATGGGAGTGATTGGTGCTGTTGTTCTAAGTATACTTTGTAGACTAGCTCTGAGATTTCTAGCTCTATTCCAGTAAATTGTAATGCCTGATTTCTTTCACTGCCTCTCTGGCTTTTCATTTGAATGCATAACATTCTTCAAGAATTAAAGCTGAGGCTCAATGATATTGGAAATGATATAGGATATTGGAACACTGATGGAGGCTAATCTAACTTAGCTATATGTCAAAATCCATCCTTAGAGGCACTTACCGTAAAACAGTATTGAAGGAAAGCACACAGATCCGTTCACCTACTAAAGCAAGGACAGATTTAGAGCAATCATTCTACAAGATGTCAAGGTTCCAGGAGACTGAGTTTCCATGAAACTTGTTGCCTCGAAACTGCATCCAAGCTTTTGGGCCTGTCATGCAGTCACCACTGGGGTGGGTGTGGCACTTTCCCACTAAGGATGGACTTCTGGGAGCAGAAGATGTTGTCATAGCTCAAAAGGATCCAGAAGCAGCACTAGAGTTATGACAAAGTAAATTCTATTCACCGTACAGCTCTGACATTCCCATGGCTCTGGGAAGAGAGATCAATACTCCTCCACATGAGGATTTTGCAGTAAAAATTTCACTCTTAGCAAATAAGGAATAAAAAAGGCCGTAAGCATGGCCTGTCACTTCCAGTTTAAGAGAAAATGCACTAATAAAGTCTTACCCATGGGTCATGTTTGACAACAGGCAACACTATGCCAACTCTCATTAAAGACTATTCATATCACTGCCCCCAAAATTTCCTTTAAAATTACCATCTTTTGTGTCCATGTAGCAGGACATCAGTTTTAAACATGCCATTGAGAGATAGGACCTGTCATCCATGCTAATTTTACCCATTGTTTTAGTACCAGGACAACTGACATCTAGGTAGATGGTTCTGGTTAGTGATCAGATTAACTGATGCCTAGGGAGATGGTTTGGTTTGCAATATTTATTTGGCATTAGCTGGACAAACAAGAAAATGTACTCCTCTATATTGGTTCTTAAATAAAAAGAAGATTATCACTAACAATGATTAGAGACAGATCCCATAATATGTTGAAAATAATTAAAACTGTCAAAAGTATCAAAATGGATACTGATAATTTTAGCAAAAGTCTCCCTAGCTAAGACATGCAAAGCCCTATGACACACTCATAACTCAATATCATTGATATCAAATTAAAAGCAGCAAAGAACCTAAATCATTAGTGACCAGATCAAACAAATTGGGTAATAAGTAAAAGTTCTTTTTATGAAAAAAATAAATAAATTTTATGTGGAATACACGAATTGTTTTAAACGATATTAAAACAAGATAATTATCATGAACTAAGGAAAACTGGGCCTTGGGAAAAATGGTAGAAATACACTTGTAAATTAAGCAACAGATTCTTAGGCAAATGGATGTATCTAGAGTATAACATCCTGCGTGAGGTAACACAATCAGAAAAGAACACACATGATATGCACTCACCGAAAAGTGAATATTAGCCCAGAAACTTTGAATGCCCAAGACACTATTTGCAAAACTCATGAAACTCAAGAAGAAGGAAGACCAAAGTATGGATACTTCATTCCTTCTTCAAAGGGGTAACAAAATACCCATGGAAGGAGTTACAGAGACAAAGTTCGGAGCTGAGACTGAAGGAAGGACCATCCAGAGACTGCTCCACACGGGGATCCATCCCATAAACAACCACCAAACCCAGACACTATTGCATATACCAATAAGATTTTGCTGACAGGACCCTGATATAGCTGTCTCCTGTGAGGCTATGCCAGTGCCTGGCAAATACAGAAGTGGATGCTCACAGTCATCTATAGGATGGAACACAGGGTCCCCAATGAAAGAGCTGAAGGGGCCTGTAGCCCTATAGGAGGAACAACAATATGAACTAACCAGTACCCCCCAGAGCTCGTGTCTCTAGCTGCATATGTAGCAGAGGATGGTCTAGATGGCCATCAGTGGGAGGAAAGGCCCTTGGTCTTGCTAAGATTTTGTGCCCCAGTATAGGGGAATGTCAGGGCCAGAAAATTGGAGTGGGTAGGTTGGGGAGCACAGGGAATGGGGGAGGGTATAGGGGATTTTCAGAGAGGAAACTAGGAAAGGGGATAGCATTTGAAATGTAAATGAAGAAAACATCCAATTAAAAAGAAAAAAGACAAAAACCAATTAAGCAACAGGGAAGAGTGGTAGGACTCAGTCCATAATTGCATGAAAATAATGACTAGTGCATCCTAGGTTTGACATATAGCACTGCCAAAAAACCAAACGAAGGGGAAAAAAAAAAGAATACTATAAGTAGAGAAAATGTAGTTACAACCAATTAGCAGTTTTTAAGAAATGGGCAACAGTTTCCATGAACAGGTATGGCATATCAGTATAAATGACATAAGTAAAACTATCACCTGCCTTATAGTAAGGTATATACAGCATGGGCCCCTCCTGAAGTGTAGATTGCCCTTTTTGTTTTCATTGTACAGCCAGTACTATAAAATTTGTTTTGAGTTTTATAACATTATAGCACTTTACATAAGGCTGTGTTTGTACTTGTGTAGAGTGAAAGGACTGTGTTGAATAAAACCTAGGATTAGAATGCAAAAAAATAAAATAAAATAAACAAAAAAAAGAAAAGTGTATGTGCACATGTGCCCATATTTTGCTAGTTACAGTCAAACTTTGAAGATACAGAGAAGGTGCATCAATTATTTTGCTGGTTACAGGATACCTCGAAGATGCTGATTAGGTGCACCAATGACAGACCTATGTCCCTGTAAACACAGCATGTGAAATACTTAAAGAATGCCAAAGCACAACTGTGCCTTCTGAGTTAGACTTATATGAAAGAGACAGCAATGGTGTTCTATACCTTAATGCAGTTCGATGAATTAGACCCATGTGGGAGGGGCTGAAATGGGGTTGACACAAATGAGGCAGCACTCATCAACTGGAACAGATAGCATATGATCATTCTGAGCCAGGTTGTAAGGTAGTATCATATTTTCTTGCTCTTTAATAATGGGGTCTATAGGTTTATGAACTTGCACAGGTGATATGAGATAGTGTAGTTACAAGTCATGTTCCATTGACGATAAAGCTGTATTCATCATACACTGATCAACTTTTGTTTTATTTTTAATGAACTAATGTGAATGTCAGAGAAACCTGACATGGGAAAGAATGAAGTCATCATGAAGAGAGAGGAAATGTGGGCACGTACTCTGACTCCATATAGTATTATATTATTGTGGTTCTGGGATTATTATCAACTAACCTGAATTTTAATTCCCTTCCCTCTATAATTATTAAAGAATAACCTATGAGAATCAAGTACATCTTTAATGTTTCTAACAATAATTATTCAGTATCAAACATTATAAAATAAATCAATGGGAGAAGAAAATATCTCATGTTTCTTTTCAGCCCCTGGGTCATACTGTGATTTCTGCCTCTTACTATTTCTGGTTTTTCTTTTCTTTTCTTCTCTAAATATTCATTTATTTATATTTTTATTCTCGAGTGATTTTGTATCTGTGGGAGGGTATTTGTATATGAATGTGGTTGCCCAAGGAGGTCAGACAAAAGGGATTGGATTCCCTGGAGCTCCAATTATAGGTGTTTGTAAACTACCTGGTGTGGGTGCTGAGTACTGAACTCCTGTCCTCTGAAAGAGCTGTATGCTCCCATGGCCATGTGATCTCTCCAGCTCCCTGTTTGTATCTCTCACCCAATGTCTTCCTCTATCTATGTGAGTCTTTAGAACTTTCCTCTCATCCTGCATTCCCCTCACTCGGAGAAGACTCCTTCACAAATGGTTCTCCTGTTACAATTGCAGAGACCATTTTCCATTAGATTGGCCAAATGTTACACAATTTCTCATTATTTTCATATGTGTCAGTGTTGACTGTCTGATATCTGATTTAATGAAGGTACTTTACTTCTAAATTTTCATAAAATTAAAATTCATTCCTTCTCTCACTTCACTTCAGCCTAATTGTCACCTCCTTAAAGACACTATAAAGCCACTTTCACTGAAAGAGCAACTGTCATCAAATGTACCACAATCCTGTCCATGTTCATGCAAGACTCCTAAAATAGTCACTGTCAAAGACCATACTGAAAGGATCCTTGTATTCTCTCTTTACTGCATTCCTGCAATCTAAATCACTAAGATAAAATAAGGACTTGTAAATTTTTAATAAAGGTAATATATACCCTGTCCTAGCCTATATTTTCCCTGCATTCACAACAGATACACCTAATATGAAAACTCTCATGATTTCCAATAACTTTAGCTTCTAAAAATAAAAGGAAAAACTCATTCTAACTTCCTAAGATTTGAAAAAGGACCAGAATTAGTGAGCATATGGGGATAGGATTAGTATTGATAATGTTTACAAGTCTACGTGAAATAGAGTATTTACTATGACCTTATTGTCAAACATCTCTTGGAATAAGGCCTATATTAGTGCCTACAAAATTCCATTAATAGCAAAGGACAGCTCTTTTTTTGTTTGCTTTTTTTTTGTTTTTTGTTTTTGTTGTTGTTTGTTTGTTTTTGGTTTTTTCGAGACAGGGTTTCTCTGTGTAGCCCTGGCTGTCCTGGAACTCACTCTGTAGACCAGGCTGGCCTCGAACTCAGAAATCCGCTTGCCTCTGCCTCCCGAGTGCTGGGATTAAAGGCGTGC
>NC_034610.1:50879565-50915686 GCF_900095145.1 Mus pahari | reverse complement strand
GGATTAAAGGCGTGCACCACCATGCCCGGTAAAGGACAGCTCTTAAACAAGATACAACTATAAAGAAACATGGAAGAGAACCAGGAGTGGTGGCACATGCCTTTAATCCCAGCACTCGGGCGGCAAAGGCTGGTGGATTTCTGAGTTTGAGACCAGCCTGGTCTACAAAGTGAGTTCCAGGACAGCCAGGGCTATACAGAGAAACCTTGTCTCGAAAAACCAAACCAAACCAAAAACAAAAACCATGGAAGAAAATACTGTACATTTCACCTCAATAACCATGATAAAGTAAGATATCATTTGATAAGACACTGGTTGGAAAACTAACTGACAAAATTTAAAACCAGTATTCACATGACAATGTCAAAATTTTGATTATGATACGTAATAGTGACTCGCAATGAAAAATACTGCCGCTTAAAAACC
Organism: Mus pahari; assembly: GCF_900095145.1. NCBI lineage: Eukaryota > Metazoa > Chordata > Mammalia > Rodentia > Muridae > Mus > Mus pahari. The sequence goes on along the minus strand of NC_034610.1, from coordinate 50,915,260 downwards.
AGTCACTGTGTCCACAGATTTACTTAGTTGGAATAAAGGCATGCAGTTTCATGGAGTAAAAGGTGTTACCTCTCACAATGAGTTGAGCAAAATTGGAAACCCCAGAACCTCGTTCTGACTGAGTCACGCAGCGGTACAAATCCTGGTCAGTTTTTGTCACTTCTTGCAATCTGAAAGAGGCAGCAAATCTTCGGTGATTTATGTTCTTAGTCTGGGCTACGGGTATGTCTTCTCCATTGCGTCTCTGTGAACAGAAACCAATCTTTAGAAACAGGTTGTTCACCATGCTATAAATCTAAAGTATATCAGCAAGCAATATCTGTGATGAATTATTCCAGTTGCTAAACTATACGAAAGATGCCTGTGTAGCCCCACAAATTTTTACCTTTGTCATGTAATCAGGGAAAGGAAATGATATTGGGATATTTTAAAGGATGTATGATTGATTCTATGTTCTCAGTTTTCTGTAAAATCCTACATATATATGTGCATACATACATATATACATACATACATACATACACACACACAAAAGAGTCTATGGCTCATTAGAAAATGAACAATGGTCCTCTATGGGCAAAGAAGATGGTCTTGCTTCTGGTGCTACCAAGCTTTCTAGTACACCCTGTGTGATAGTCATCCCCCCCAAGAAGCTGAAAATCATACCATATGCATCCTCATTGCAAATATATAGCATGAGCTTGTCATGGAATGAAAATGAAATCCTGATTGATGATTGAGACTCAACTCTCAATCTTTGCTCTTGGCAAATAACCATCTCTTTAGGATTAATGACACTCAATTTATACTTTTTAAAGAAGTAATAAAAAAAAAACAGTCTAAATATTCAAAGCTACTTGTCAACTTTGAAAATGCAAAGAGTAGAAAATATACTTTTGATATGATGAGATCTAATACAAAACCAGTAAAGGGGGGATGGTAGATTCACTCTTCTTCAACTGCTTGCACTTACTTGCCAGCACATCTATTGGAACCCACATCTACAGAAGAACAGCTGAAACAACTAGCCTTGTGGGACTGAGCAACTACTCGATTCTTGGACTTCCTGTTCACAGTCGAATATTGTTGGGTTAGTTGAACTACAGACTGTCAGTCATTCCAATAAATTCCCTTAATATAGAGAGACAGCCCATAAGTTCTGTAACTCTAGAGAACCCTAATTAAGACAGACATATAGAAGAGCCTTGTTACCTGAAAGAAATAATAAATATTTGGGAAAATAGAAATTCCTCATTTAAGACAGATGTGGTGGGGGCATGCTTATAATCCTAACAGTGGAAAAGCAGAAGCATGAAGAATGCGTGTTTAAGACCAGCCTGGGCTATGTAGAGGATTTCTGACCAATCAAGGCTATATAAGACCTTTTAAAAAATAAAATGATGTAAAATAAAAACAAAATGGGAAGTGTCCTTCCTGTTATATGTACTTTAAAAAGAATCACATATTTCCTGTGCTAGCTAATTTCATGTCACCTTGGCACAAACTTGAGACTTTTGAGAGGATGGAGCCTCAATTGAGAAAATGCCTCCAGAGGATAGGCTGTAGGCAAACCTGTGGGCCCTTTTCTTAACTTGTAATTGATGAGGAGGTTCCAGCCCACTGTATGTGATGCCATCCCTGAGCAAGTGGTCCTGGGTTCGATATGAAAGAACTCTAGAGCAAGCCACAGGGAAAAGGCCAATACACAGCAGCTTCTGTGCAGGCTCTACCTCCAGGTTCGTGCCCTGAGATGGTCAGTGATATGGAAACATAAGCCAAATAAATCCTTTCCTCCCAAAGTTGCTTTTGATCATGATTTTTTTCTAGACATAGTAACCCTAATTAAAATAGTCCCCATAAATGTGCACAAGTATTATAGTAAAATATAACTGATTTGTATATTTTATATGCATAATCAATAATGCATATTTAAAATATGTTGTATGTATACAATGGAAAATTATTAAAATAAAAATGAAGTAAATCCTATTAAAATCTACAACTGGTATGAGCCTGGAGGAGAGTATGTTAAAAGAAATAAACTGCTCATGAGAAGTGGTTTGATTCCACTTTTATGAAGCATCAAAAAGTTATTCATAGGGGAGCTGGAAACAAGAGGGAAAAGGGAAATGGCAATTGGTTCAGAACACTATGATATTGTCTCATTTATAGCTGACAAAGTATTGGACAGTCATGAACAATATGAACATAATTAACACTGCTAAGCAATATATACCTAAACTAGTCAGCAAATTTTGTGACTATTTTATATCACATAAAAAATAGTTATTTGAAAAATTAAGGAGAAAGTGAGATTTCAGATATGTAAAATTCCTGCAAGTATAATACCTATGGATGATATATTAATAATGATTCTATATTCATATATATATATATATATATATGTNTGTGTNTNTNNATATATATATATATATGTGTGTGTGTGTGTGTGTGTGTGTGTGTGTGTGTGTTAAGAACTATTACATTTGGAATTACTAAAGTGTGGCTGAGCTTGAGTGTACAATGTATCAAACATCTCTACAGTTAAAATGAAGCTATATTAAAAGTAATCTATACGCCATTAAAACAAGAACTTTTGAGATGTTTGTAATCTCTTTTTGTCATTGAAAACCTAGAATATCCAAAGTAGGGAATGTCAGGCATGGTGGGGCACATCTGTAGCACTGCAGTTCGAGGAGGAGGTAAGTGGATCAGGAGTCTAAGGTCATTCTCTTTTGTCTTATTCTCCAAAGGGACATTTTTAATAACATGTTTAGGTTGCAAGGCAGTAGAGTTTACATGTACCTTCACAAACAGCCTCCATCATCAATACACAAACAGAAAGCATCATTTGTTATTGCTGACATGCTCACACTGAATACCATTACCTCTGACTTCATCATCCTTCACACTGTGCTCACATCTGATGCTGAACAGTCCATATGTTTGTACAGACTCAGATCCTACACCTCAGTTGCCATGTGGCATGTAATGAAGAGGTCTACAGTGAAAGCCTGTGGCTCTCCACCCTGGATGTTCCATGGTGGTGGTTTTTATTAGAGAGGTAGATGGCATGTGTGTCTAAGAAAACAATCCAGTCAGAATGTCCTCTGAGTCTGGGAAAAATGTAAATTCTTGGGTTTTCCTTTGAAAACCTCCAGGGAACAGAGAAGTCCAACAATGACATGACTGTGGGCTTGCTTTCTCCTGGAGGTTCAGGACACAGACAACCAACAAACATATAGGTCTGATCTAGCAGGTATTTGATGACACTGCCCAATCTGTTCATCCACCAGCTTGATGATGTCATGTTTTGGGGACGGAAGCTAGGGCTGACCACCATGGCCATTCAGCTAAGGGTTTATCTAGAACAGTGGGTTTAATTCATGACAAAATTAAACAGTGGGTTTAATTCTTGTCTTATCTGTCATGCTGCATCTCTCTTTCCCAGGGTAAAATGCAACCTTCCTCCACACTGACAGGCACAGAGTGATTTGGGGGTCTTCCAATATCTGGATCCTTCAACGGCTACTACTGCTCTGCCCTACAGACCCCAGAGGACTGTGCAGACTCTCATGGTCACTGAAGATAGGTACCGAGTGATTCCTAGAGCACAATGATCCCTTCTCTGTGGTAGGAGTGCAGCCAGGCTGTGAAGGTTTGACTGCAGCTACTGGCCAAAGAATGGGGTTTGAGACTAGCACTGAGAAACCTCAAGACCATTCTCCACTGTGTAGTGAAATAATAAAGGTGGAGGCAACCCTGAGCTACAGTGGAACATCTCTGAAAATGAACAGAAAAAAAGATACAAAAACTATGGGTATGGGTAGTGAAAAATCTTTAGACTTGAATTTCAAAAGTCAATATGGATTATGAAACATTTTTGGTTTTTAGATATGTGTGTGTATGCATGTGTCTGTCTGTATGTTTTTCATTAAAAAGGTCTAGCAGGGGAAATCCAACAATGACTAGATAATTGCGTTGATATACATTTTATCAATTAAAATATGAAAAGGGGCACTATGGGAGAAAGACTGATTCCTGATTGACAGGAATTGTAGAACATCTCCCTAAAACCAGATGCAAGGAAACTCAGGGGACTCAGGAGATAATATGGTGTCATAGAGCCCGGAAACTAGATAGCTGATGCTTAAAAAATAGACTCCATGAATTGTGAGATCATAATGCATTTTTAAAGTTAGGTGTAAATAACAACACAGAAAGAAACTGAAGCACTCCTCTTTCGGGGTACAATAAAGCATCAACTTGCTATGCTGAGAACTAACAAATGAAGCAAAGATTTCAGGGGCATCTCCTGGGTAAGTCCAGATCTCATCAAATTATAGTGAGATTAGCCATGGCAGGGTAGGTGACTGGAATGTTTTCAAACGCATGCTACATGAAAGCAGAGAGGCATGGAAGAGTAGAAAGAAGGTCCAAGGAACAATAAAGAAGGTGGGAAATCCAAAAGAAAAATTATGTATAAAAATAACATTAACAAACTATACTACTTTGAATGAGCCTTTTAAAAATGGACAAATCACAAAATAAACAAAAAAGAAATAAAATGAAAAATGAGGTTAAAAAAAACATGATTTTCTTTCTTTTTTTCCTTCCTTCCTTCCTTCCTTCCTTCCTTCCTTCCTTCCTTCCTTCCTTCCTTCCTCTCTTTCTTTTCTTTCTTTCTTTCTTTCTTTCTTTCTTTCTTTCTTTCTTTCTTTCTTTCTTTCTTTTTGCAGGATATACTTTAAAATATTGTTTTTTTATTTTTTTAATTTTTTAAGTCAATTTTTAGTAGATATTTTCTTTATTTATATTTTAAATGTTATCCCCTTTCCTAGTTTCCCCTCCAAATATCCCCCCCCCCGCTACTCCCCAACCCACCCACTCCCATTCCTGGCCCTGCATTCCCCTATACTGGGGCATAGAACTTTCACAGGACCTAGGGCCTCTCCTCCCATTGATGACCAATTAGGCCATCCTCTGCTGCATATGCAACTAGAGACATGAGTCCCTCCATGTGTTTCCTTTGATTGGTGGTTTAGTCCCAAGGAGCTCTGAAGGTACTGGTTAGTTCATATTGTTGTTCCTCCTATGGGGCTACAGACCCCTTCAGCTCCTTGGGTACTTTATCTCTGTCATTGGGGATCCTGTGCTCCCTCCAATGGATGATTGTGAGGATCCATTTCTGTATTTGCCAGGCACTGGCAGAGCCTCTCAGGAGACAGCTATATCAGGCTCCTGTCAGCAAGCTCTTGTTGGCATCTACCATAGTGTCTGGGTTTGGTAAAAACCATGATTTTCAACAAGAATTATTAAGGACTTTAAGGACTAACAGCACTAAGATAAGGAGAGATGGGACCATTTGGACATATCACACCAGACACCACTTACACTATGATCAAAGGATCAGATTTGACCCCAGACTCGCCTGCAAATTCCTGGAAAATACTGAGAAAAATGGAACTGTGTTGACCTGAAGTCAAATAACTGCCAAAACAAAGACTAAGAAATTATACTATAAAAGGTCTAAGGAGTACATAATAGATAAACAATGACGAAAAGAAAGGGAGAAAAGACCTAAGAATTAAGAAGATTATTTGTCTTAAATCACTAATACCACATTACAGTGAGCAGTGACATATTTCTATGTCATGAACGTGATGGCTGGAGATATAGCTCAGTAATAGAAGTCTGTCCTAGATTTTTGCACAAATATACATACAAGCATTCTCTGTCTATCTATCTATCTATCTATCTATCTATCTATCTATCTATCTATCTATCTATCTATCTCATTGTCCTCCTTCTCTCCCCACTCCCAAAATCAGAGTCATATTTAATTAGGGTGGCTTTCACTATGTATAGTTTATTGTACCATAAAATGAGCTCATAAATATTAAATCTACATATTGATCTGCCTTTCAGATTGGTAGAATCAACAAAGATGTTTGAAAATAGCACAATGAAATATATTACTTTGAATGTTAATGTTAAAAATAAGCAGTTTTTAAGAACAAAAAAACCACAACAACAAAAATGCAACAATAACAACAACAAACAGGGAACCAAAACTGAAATAAGAGAATATCAAAATTCCCCCATGGAAAGAAGAAAAAGTTTTGTCAAAGTCTGATATGACAATTATTTACAGACTTTGATGAGAAGAAATCTTGGAAGGAGATAAGGAAATAAAACACACATTACTCGTTTATAATACCTGGTTAATTTTAGACATTTCACCTAGGTTATATAGCTATTTTTAAAAAGCTACGGCACTAAACTTCATAAAGAAATCATCTAATGCAAGATGAGTAATATCCCTAAAATTTACATACCATGAATCTTCCCAATGCTCGCAGCACATACACACATCTAAAGATGCTGAAATATCAAAGACAGACTTCTTGAGTCATGATGCCTGGTTAGTGAATTTATCTCAAACGTTACTCACAAGGTGCTTTATAACAAAGACATGAAGGCAGGATACAATGTGTGAACTATAATAATCAAATGACCCAAGGGGAAACAACTGACTGTATTGGGTGGCAGCTACTAGTAGTAGCACAATGCCTCTTGGGTGGAACAGAATTCGGTGGAAAGCCAGAGATGCCTAGAAGAACACCACTGTTTAATAAGAAAGTCCACAGAGACAATTAGAATTAAATATCAGGCTAGACTCCATCTATCAACTTAGGTCAACAGTAGGCAACAAGAAGTTAGGACACTATGGAAGACAAGATCTGAACTATTCATACTCCTATTCTGAGAACAGTGGTTTAGAAGCATCCAGAAGGCAAGAGGCACCTGGCGTTTTCCAAAACGTTCATTCTCATAGACAGCATGAAGATTATCAAAGGCTCTAACTAACTATCCTAGAAAACCTTACTGTGGTATAAAATCCAAAATCCATGAGAACGTCTCATCCTTTACTCTTATTTAAGATCATTTGTAGGAAGGCAGTTATGAAGGTAGAAAATGAATGAAAATAATCAATGGTTCTAACCACCAGTTAATTCAAGCCAGAAAATGAGAAACAGGCGAAGTATAAAAGTAAAACCTTGAGGCTTAGAGAATTATACTATACAGCATTCACATTTCCTCAAAATCTGTTAACTGTTACCCACTGGATCCAAAACCATTCATCTTCTTTAATCTGTGCCTCCCGCAGACTTTCCAATTTGACTGCACTACCCAGTCTGAGTCCTTTATTGCCTGATGTCAGTCCTGCCAACAGCAGCTGTTGCTACTTCCAATTGTGTTCATGTCCTTACCTTATCATTCACCTTATTTACCACCTTTTCTCACAGTGATCTCTCAATGAGATCTTTCTTATATGGCTGCCCACCTTCACGCAGCTGAGTGGATGTGTTATGTCTTCTAACCCTGTAGCAACAGCCTACAGATCTTCCCTTCTGTGCATCCTGTGTGTGCTGACTTCCAGCTCTTGAGCCAAGGTTTCTCTTATGATCTCACCAAATGCCCCAGTCTTTGGTGCTTACTTTCCTGTCTGCAATGATTGGAGACTCTGAGGTCCCTGTCTCAATCATCTCTTGAGGTTAAAAGACCATAGTTAAAAAAAAAAAAAAATCAGCCTTAGCTTTGAATGTTCTCCAGCATGAACATCCTGGAACATGCCTGGATCCCTAGGCTCTGGAAACTGCTTTCCATCAGCTTGTTCAGGTCTCAGCAGTCCACAATTACAGGGCTCAGAATGCAAATCAGTTCATATGATTGAACACATAGCTTTAAAACTTAAGATTAGATTACTGCATTTCAGGGATATATAAAGAGCAAATTATATGGTGCTTGTATTAACCCCTAAAAGCTGAGAGTTTACATATCTCACTGCATCTTCCATATCCTTCCAGAATAGGTATCACCAAGAAAACAAATGATAACAACTACTGATGAGAATGTTGGGGAAGAGAGCGGATAACCGTCATATTCACTGTAGGCACTAAAAATGACCACATGATGCAGCCATACTGCTCCTGGACACATACCCAAAGGACTCTCCATCCTTCTATAGAGATGCATGCACATACATCTTCATTGATGCTTTATTGATAATAGCTAGAAAATAGAATGAGCATAGATATCCTTGTAATCATTCTGACATCAGTTTTTCACATTTACTTCCTGTCTTAATAACTACATGCTATCTTTGCTATTCTAGAATTTCAGATACACATGAGAGTTTTCAAAGTCAATTATCTAAATGTCAGAAGTTTGAAACTTCTAACCTCCAGACTCTTTTCAATATATTGCATTTTCTCTCTTTCCAACTTCTTACAGAATCAATGTGAACTGACCAGGTATTAACATATGTAATCAGGTTAGCTTTGAGAAATACCCTTCAAGTTATTTCTGGGTGAATTTTGTAGTATGAACTATCCTATAGCAATGTTGATCAATTTCTTCAGAATGCTTTTCTTTTTCCATTATGATAAATGCTAAAATTCAAGGTATTTTCTCTAAATGAAATAGCATCTATCACGAACAGTAAAATCCATAGAAATGGGGTATGCTACAAGTTCCAACTACTTCCTAGGACGGTGGAGAGGAGCCTTCAATGATGCTTCGGAAACTGCTGAAGGCAAATAGGCATTTGGACCTGGCAGGAGTGCAGTTGCTCAGGGGAAGATTTTTCATACTGGCCCCTCAATTTTCTAAAGCTCAGGTTTTATATTATCACTTAGATGTAGATGCTCATGTGCGGTAGAGGGAGGCAGTTGTGGCAATTGAGCCACCATTTTAAATACCATATGACCAGAAGTTTCAAATTCACCACTTTTATCGACTCACAGCTGGCAACAGCTGGGACTTGAAGAGGTCAGCCTCTCTCTAGTTGTTTTGCAAAGCAATTTGCATCTCATTTTACTAATTTCACTCTCCAATTACTACTCTCAAGCCATTGCCTAAATTATCTGTTGCTCCATAAGGAATGACATTTCCTTTGGCTGAGAAACTCACTGTATCACAGGACATTAGCAGCAATGTGCCTCACTCACCAAGGGCAAAGTGGTGGCTGACTCTCTAGTTTTGGCAGGCCCACTGAAGAGGCACCCGGCCAGTGCCTGCAGAGATTACTGACAGATTGGCCCAATTGCCATGGCTCTGACTACAGTCTGCATAAGATTACCAGTAACATATTACACAGCCTCATTTGAACTCACCAAAACGAATGGCGCCACCAAACCAAAGCACGCATTGCGCTCCATTCAATAAACCCACTCATGAATTTCTCTGCCCAGTTCAACGATGCATGCCTGCCAAGCTCTGTGATGATGGATGGCGTCATTAGCATTTCGGTTTTACACAGAACCTGAAGCCAAAGCATATGGTCTGACAGATGTTCCAGCAATGGGCTCTATTTGATTTGCCATGTAGCTGTCCACTTATACTGGACCATCATGAAGGAACTGCCATTTATTCATGGCAGGATGACCATTTCAACCTTCCTCTAGACCTAAATTATAAGGTAGCCTCAGAATTCCAAGGACAACCTTCTTTTATATTCTAGTGAAATTGATGGTTACAAATTACCTTGGAGCATAAAGGAACCATTTTAGGTGGCAGGATTGACAAAGATTGGGGCATTGCCATCGATATGGTGATGAGTTCAGTCAGTAAGTGGAACACTAGAAAAGCAAGTGTGGTGTGTTCAATATTCCCCATTTTCCTTTATTTAGTTAAAATATATACTGTAGCATTGAGCAGGTGTTAACTCTTTGATTACAGGTGCACACCCACTGACCCGAAGTTTCATCTAAGTTCTGTGATGATCATGGTACCCCAGAAAGTTGTTCAGTCCCAGTCCAGTTCACAGTTCCTAAACATGACCAGGATTTGGGGCTGGAGAAATGGCTCAACACTTAAAGGCAATTGGAACCTGAATTTGCTTCCTAGCACCAAGAATGTGGCTCACTACTGTCTGTTACTACAGTTCCAAGGGACCCAATGCCCTCTTCTGACCTCCATGGACTCCAAACATAAACATGGTATACATAAAATGACATATAGGCAAAATACTCATATAACCTAAAATAAAGAAATGTTTAAAAAGTCATGAAAAGGTCATTATGTTTTTAATTATTTTTGTTATTGGATATTTTCTTTACTTACATTTCAAATGTTATCCCATTTTCTGGTTTCCCCTCCCTAAACCCCCATCCCATCCTCTTCCCCCTGAGCCCCCACAAATCTATCCAATCCCGCCTCCTTGCCCTGGCATTCCCCTACCCTGGGGCATCGAGCCTTCACAGGACCAAGGTCCTCTCCTCCCATTGATGCCCCAAAAGGCCATCCTCTGCTACATCTGCAGCTGGATGAGTCCCTCCATGTGTACTCCTTGGTTGGTGGTTTAGTCCTTGGGTCCTCTGGGGGGTCTGGTTGGTTGATATTGTTGTTCTTCCTATGGGTTGCAATCCCCTTCAGCTCCTTTAGTCCTTTCTCTAACTCCTCCATTGGGATCTCCATGCTCAGTCCAATGTTTGGTTTCGAGCATCTGCATCTGTATTTGTCAGGCTCTGACAGAGCCTATATCAGGCTCCTATCAGCAAGCACTTCCTGGCATTCACAATAGTCTCTGTATTTGGTGAGTGTATATGGAATGGATCCCCAGGTGGGGCAGTCTCTGGATAGCCTTTTCTTCAGATTCTACTAAAGGCCATTATTTTAATTCCTCATGTTCTGTGTTCAAAAGTTAATGAAAAGGTTAACTTTACTGAATTAATTTTATTCTGTCCCCTATTTAAAATACATGGCAGTGGCATTCCATACATGTAAAATACTTGGCATGTGTACTGTTGTTACATGCACCAGCAGTTCAGATGTTTTATTATTAAACACTAGAACAGTATCCTATTGCTTGAAAGCAAACCAACCTCTTGATAAATTCTACTGTTAAGGATCCTTAGAAATTTTAAGTTATTAATTATTATGAATAAATGTTATAGACATTCTTAATATCTTAAGAAATGCCTTAATATCTCTTGAGTCAATACATAAAAAAGATACTGTGGTAGCAAGCATGTTGGTCAGTGGCTTTTAAATTCTCTCTGCCCTTTTGGAGATAAGTGACACATATGCTAGGCTATCCTCAAACCTATGTGAGATAAGTGACACATGCTAGGCTAGCATCAAACCTATGTGAGATAAGTGACACATGCTAGGCTAGCCTCAAACCTATGTGAGATAAGTGACACACATGCTAGGCTAGCCTCAAACCTATGTGAGATAAGTGACACACATCCTAGGCTAGCCTCAAACCTATGTGAGATAAGTGACACACATGCTAGGGTAGCCTCAAACCTATGTCTATGGTAACCTAGACTGACTTGAACTTGCTAATCCTTGTCATTGCTTACTGAATACCGAGCCTCAGAGCTTCACGCATTTTAGGCAACCACTCTAACAACTGAGCTATATAAACCAAAGTCCAGTCTACTTTCTCCTCAATCACTTTAAGTGCTATTTATATTTCTTGGGGAAAACACACACACAAAAGAAAAGAAACACGAACAACATTGATTTATAAAAGATGTAACCTCATATTAGTTTCCTACATGAACATTCCCTGCATTGTCTCACAAATACGAGCAGATATTCAAAAATTATTTCAGTATATGTGTAAAATTCTACTGGCATTCTTAATTCTTGTAAGCCTTTTATAGTGAACTAATAATTTTCTAGAATTAATAGTTTCTTAGAAATACAACTGAAAGCTTAAATAGTGCTGGGAATGAAAAACATGTACAAAAAATTAATGTTAATAATTTGCCAAAACTGTTTAGCATTTATACCTAGAGTACATGTAAGTTCACTGGGCTTTCTGAAAGGAGAAGAAAGTGCTTTACACAGGATGACAGGTGTTATCCTATGTCTCCTTTACAATATCTTAAAATATACTTTATACCATATGACAATCCGTATTTTAAAAACTGTCACCCAGAGATACTCATAACTTGACTCTGCTTCTATTCAGCCATGTCTAAAAGTGTTCCTACACACTGCATTGTGGACAGTGGGTTTATTCACCGTGGACAAGGAGATAAGTCTGAGCTGCATATTTTTATAGTTTTCTATCTATCTAGAATGCAGAACTATCTTCAGACATTAAATAACCTCAAGATTCTTACTTACCTAACTATCTAAATCCACCATGAGCGAAGTTGGGAGGTGTTCTGGGATAGTTTAATGTCTCTGAACATCCTGTGTTCTCCATCAGCTCTCAATCCACCTACCGGGCATCCCGCTGAGATCATAAAACGTCTTAGAAATGAGCACCATGACCTCCAGACTACAGGCAGAGGAACAGCATGTGCTTCAGGTGTCCTTGTCCTCCGGAACTCGGGAAAGGACAGCAATGATGAGGAACCAGGTAAACACCTTCCAGGGAGGGGTGTGGCAAGTAGTTTTTCTTTCCAAATGAGTATTGGAAGCCACTGTAGCTTTTGTTACTTTAGCCCATATCAAGCCATTCTGCTAATTGAGACACTACCGAATGATCGTGTGGAGGACCTAGGAGGATGTCCATCGCTTGTTATTACAACTGCCCCATGGTAAAGCACTATTACTATTTATTATTATTACTATATTACTATTACTATTACTATTACTATTACTATTACTATTACTATTACTATTACTATTACTATTACTATTACATGGTAGCTGCTCTATTACTCCTCCTCTGTGACAGAATGGGAAACCTTTAACTGAGTGGATTCAAGCACATTCCTTCTTGGGTCTCTGGGCAGACATTTTCAGTACTTATTTTTACAATGAAAGTTAATTTAAGAGATCATTTCTTTTCTTTCCAGATAAAACTAATAGCCTAAAATTTCTACATTATTTCATCAAATAAAAGGAGGTCATTAAGGTCATGTTTCAGATCCACACAAATAATATAGAGCCCTAATTGAACGTGTGATAGACGGAAGGGATTTTAGTTTTTCACCCAACATCTTCTTTTCTAGATAAGGAAATACAGGCCCAGATGGGTCAATGAAATCTAAGCCTGTCACAATTAACTAGGGTCCAAAAGGGTAGAAATGCAGTCAGAGTTGAGGATCCCAACCCCTTACATGTTATTCTCTATAGGAAATAAAAATAATTTGGCACCTGTTTCAACGACTAAGCAGAGGCACCCATGGTGGAGCCGCGGTTCCTCCTGCTTACCTGTGGCTTTACTGCTTTTGGCAAAGGATGAGTAGTTCTTGAAGTAATAATCAGTTTTTGGTTGACTCAGACATATATGTAAGGAACAGTCAGTCCTATGTGATTAATTGCTATCTATCACCACTACGAAAATGTTTTATTTCAGGGAGTGAACAGACGGCTCAGTGGTTAAGAACACTTATTGTTCTCCCTGAGAAACTATGTTCGATTTCCAGCACACACATAACAGCTGACATTTATCTGTTAACTCCCATCCCAGAGAATCCCTCTTCTGGTGGCTTGCCGAACCAAGTATGCATGTGATCCACAGCATACGAAAAGGCAAAATAAGCTTTTGTAGCCCTTTAATCCCTGCGCTAATGAAGCCCAGGAAGGCAAATTTCTGTGAACTCAAAGCCAGCCTGATTTACACAGTAAGGTTTAGGAAAGGAAATGAAATACAGTGAGACCTGTCTCGAAAAATGACAAAGGCTAAACACACACATAAGTTTTTAAATTAAAAATGTTTTTTTTTATGAAAACATCACTAAACTAAGTAAATGGTATATTTTAGTATCTTCTTGGAGTGTCAAGAATTTTTGAGAAAAAATATTAAGGAAATTTATTTGGCATTATTGAAAAATATAGCAAGGTAAACTTGTGCAGTGCTGGAGACCATGCGACGTGCAGGCTGGGGACCATGCAACAACCATGTCAACGTTGGAAACAAACCCAAAATCCCCTTCTGCAACCAATGCTGAGACTCCAAGGAGTGGGGGGGGGGGGGAGACAGAGTAAAACTCTCAGAGAGCATTTTCTCCCAGCACTGCTCAGAAAAATGGCAGAAGGAATATCAAAAGACCATGATAAAAATGGGCCAATCTGCAGAGAAGGAAACAAGAAAAAATGAACAGTGTTTTCTCTGCAGCCTACTCAGACCAGCGCGGTCCAGAAGGGCTTTGTTGCCACAAGCCAGCTGTATCTGAGGATACAGACCCTTTTTTATTTCAATGTCACATTGAGTCCTGGAGCATAAAACCAGTGGCTGGCTGAGGAGCCACTTCTGCCTCCCGAAGAGTAGACTGACCAGTGTCACAGCCAAGACCAAATATCAACCAATGTTCCCATTGGGGGGGGGGCGAGAAAGTAGGACTGAAATAATTTTAAAACCATTCACAGACGGAAAGTATGAGGATGGGTTCAGTATTAAACAGATTGTAATTTATACAATACACTCTTGGGTTAAATATTCTCATTCCCCAAAACTATGGGTAGGAAAAATTAATGTGACGAGAGAAAAAAAAAAAAAAAAAAAGACTTTTTTTTTTCATTTTAAATTTCGGCCAAACAGAAAGTATAAAAACTACAAATCAAAAAAATTTCAAAAGTAGTGATTTGTGGGCTAATGTAATGAGATGTACATCTCTGGTGATATCTCATCGGACTGAAAGAGGAATTGGGTGACACTTGTAATCCCTGTAACAATAATTGGAGACATCATACTATATTTGCTTTTAATGATGATGCACTAGAAGCATCGTCCCTAAATACAGGAAAGCTAATAAGTACTCCTAGCACTAACTGCACTACTCTGAAGGATGTAGCAAAAATAAATCATGATGTCCATGTTCAAAAGACTCTCTTAACCTTTAAAGGCTTGTCTTTTAGAAATGTACTGGGATTTTCAGGTATTTAAAATTCTAAAGAAGCTAAATCCTTTTCCTTACTGTGATGCAGAAAGAAACAGGCTACCAACAGGTCAGAGGTGGATAAGAACCACTAACAGATAGCTGAGGAACAACCAACTAACCAACAGCAGCCTATGCCTAGCACTGAAGAGGGAGTGGCAGGCAGCACCTCCAGCTCACAGGCACTGTGACAGCTTCGCCGGGGTCAGTGGGAAATCTCTCAGAATAATGTAGAGAGCAATGAAAGAAGATACCCGATGTCCACCTCTCGTGGCATCTACACATTACCTACTTAAACACATAACTCCACACACACAGAAGGAAGTCTAGATGATAAAGACGTTACCAGAAACTGCCTTTAAACAGTCAGCTAAACAGGTAACTTCCCTAGCTCCAGTCTTCTGGGGTTAGGAATGCACTTGGCACACACTCTGCACCATGGCCCTCCGTCCCGCACCTAACAGTGACGCAACACCCTTAACACTTTCTCTGAAGGCAAAACAATTCCAAATTCTACAGATTTTTTTTCTCTGATTCCTCGGAAGCTTTGTGACATGTATATTTCTCCAACATCTATGTCAATTACAATCAATTCAATAAGGATTTATTAAGGACTTCACATATACAAGGGGCATATTCAAATGTCAGATCTATAAGCAACTCTTATACACAAACTTCTAAAGAGAGGAAAAGAAAAAAGAAAAGAAAAAAAGAAAAAAACAAAAACAAAGAAACCTTTACATTGTTTCTCCTCTCTCTCTCTCTCTCTCTCTCTCTCTCTCTCTCTCTCTCTCTCTCTCTCTCTCTCTCCCTCCCTCCCTCCCTCCCTCCCTCCCTCCCTCCCTCTCTCCTTCTCTGTCCATGGTAGGTTCTTATCCTAAAAATGTCTGGCAGTTCCCATATAAATATTATCTTCTTAGAAGTTCACTTTTCAAAATATTTAATAAGAAAATTTTCATTTGTACTGCTTTTCCAAAGCATCCAGAGAATTTTTCTTTAGGGTTCCAGCCTGATAGTAGGGAATCACCGAGTGTTACCAGACTCCAAGGCCAGGATCAATTAGTTACATGCGTTTTTAGTTGGATTATTTAAAAGTGAAGGGCGGGTTACAAATCTCCAGTCATCCAAAAAAACTCATACAAATAGCTTGCCCTTGTGCATGGGACAGAAACGGGAGGAAAGAGACAAACAATCACAACCACAAACAATACAGTGTTTTTTAAACCAAGGGATCCCTTTAGCTCAGCAGCTAACAGGACCTTACCTGCAGCCATAACTTGTTATGCACAGCATCTCTCCCTGTAGCAATGCACTGAAATGTAGCATTCTGCCCTGCATTGACCTCCACATCACCAAGGCGGAGAAAATGAGGAGATTTATCTGTTTAAAAAGAAAGGGGGGAGGGTGGGAAATGCATGTTTTGTTCAGAAGAAAAGATATACCATGCTGCTTGTCACAAAAGAACACCATTTTTAATAAGTCTACCTTTGACTCAGATTAATATTCAGGAAGAACTTGAAGTTCCTTTCCTTTAGACCATACTGCTTCCTCTCTTACACTCACAGTTTTCCTTCTGCATATGTCTCATACATAGTAACTCATCCTGTTAGAGATGGATCGATGCAGAGTGACTATGCAGAGCTAGTAAGCATATTCTAATAGCTGCTGTAGCATAGGTTAATGCATGGTAATAACAGTTATGTCAAAGTAAGCAGACTTGAGGAGGCAGGTTCCTATCAGAGTCTAATGGGAAACAGCGTGGGTGCACATAAAGACATCCCACACTCGGACAGCTGTGTGGACATTTAACTCTATACCTGAAAGCTGACCGTTCTTTCGGTTTTTCAAACCTTAGCAGTTGTACATCAGAGGAGTCATTTCTATTTATTAAAAGAAAAGGACTCTCTCCTTCCTGTTTGCTTATAGCCATGGGAAAGTTATCCAGAGAACTATCAGACCAACAAAAGAGTTGTCTGTAGTCACGTAGTTTTGCATGGATGATCTGACTGTCAAATCAGTACTTGGTACAAATTTCTTTTTAAATCTGAAGTCACGTCTGTGTTTACCATTGAAGAAAAATACACACAGGCCAAGTTAAGTCTCGGTGAATATGAACAATGATAAACATCTTCAAGAGTCCTACCACCCTGCAATGGCGACTGTTCTGCCCAATTTGTGATCATCAGTTTCTTGATTCACAAAAGCCTTTCTTTGTCATCTGATACATAAGGGGTAGACATGAAAGGCAGACAGAAATAAAGTTCAGTTACACTATGGAATAAACAAGCGTATTAAGCTAACTTGTACTGGGAGCCGGATCAGGTTGTTGCCTTTCTGCGCATATAACACTCAGGATAAATAATTTGATCTTTGGCTAACACAACTTTCTCACAAAATGGTGTCAATCAACCCAGATTTATTTTGACATTATTTATTTAATACTGATTATCTCAGACATTTAGAATAATAATAAAAAATGCAGGTCTAAATTCAGAATGAGTTGAGTAAATTCATTTTCTTCATTTCTTCCAGTATAAACTTAGCAGATCAAATATAAGACAGCGTTTGCTTGCTCTGTTATTGAGCTCAGATTTGTTACTTCTAATCAAAAAGAAATGAAAGAATCCTATCATATATATGTAGCTGGAAGTCTGAAAAATCCTTGGCTTGAAAATTCTACTAAACATTTTGGTGTTCTACTCCAGGAAGGCTGGGAATAACAACAAAATGGCCAACAATGGCCAGGCAATAAACAATCAACAGCTCCTGGCAGCCCTGGACATGAGTTAAAAGGACACAGAAAAATACCACTCTTAATCAAAACCTACCACAAGGATAGCTCAGGACTTGGATGTCATCAATGGCAATATAACCACTTCTCCCTCCTGAGACTTCAGCTTCAAATATTACCTGTCAGGAAGAGAGAAAACATTTACAACAGTCACTTTGAAGGAATGTCCGCAGTAGAAGATACTTATAATGCCCTAAAAGAAAATCTGATTTTTAGCTATATCTTATTTATTAGCCATCTGCATATAACCATAGTAGAGTTTGCATAGTAACTAAACTGCTGTGTTCACACAGTTCCAATATGCTTAAGCACACACTACCAAGTACTGTAAGATTTTGTGATAATTTACCAATTTGCTCAGGACACTAACCTGTCAAAAATCCCAAAGTATCAGTTTTCAGAAAAAAAAATTATAGAGACTCTGTTGTAGAGCTTTGTTGCTTTAGTCAACACACACACACACACACACACACACACACACACACTATATTTAACAAAATTGTATTCAGTCATTTCTTTTAAAATGATGTGTGGTACAGCAATTTTCCAAGAAAAAAAAAAAACAGATTGAGCATTCAGCAATTCAATGTTCTACTTGACTCCTTTACTCATGGAATTAAATAGATTATTTGTGAATTATTCTGAAAAGCACTTTAGGAAATGCAATGGGAATTTATGTTTAAAGTAACAATCTAATATAAAATGAGGCTAATGGAAAAAAATGGTTATTAGGTGGGAGACAATCCAAAAGGAGCAAACAGGCAGTTTCTAGTAGGTATGATAGAATTTAAATGATAACCAATGGGAGAAGATAATAATTATATTGAAACAGGCTAGACAGAGATGCTGATTCAGGAGGTGTGGAGAAACACAGATGAAGTCAATGGGTTTTATTACAGGCTACTGGCTGAAGGATTGGAACCAAGTCCGAGCAGTAATAAAGGCCTATACGCAAACTTGAAGGACAAGGTCACTACCAAATACATTTTACTATTTCAAATCTGATTTCCCTGTGACACCTGCAGGGGAAGAGTGCTTAGCTATATATAACTTCCTCAGATATATATATATATATATATATATATATATATATATATATATATATATGTGTGTGTGTGTGTATGTGTATATATACGTATATATATATATATATATAGTTATCTATCTATCTATCTATCTCTGAGGAAGATTGGGTGAATCAAAAGAGAAGGGAATGGAAATGAATGGAAATGAGCTAAGAGCTAACAGGATGGCAAGATGGCAGACTCAAAGAAAGGCAGAGAAGAGAAGGGAAGGAAAGAGAAGAAAGCACTGGCATGGAAGTCAGGGCTGACGAGGGAGCCAGCAGGAAATCTAATAGAGCAGGACCCAGGCCTAGTGGCTAGGGAAAAAGAGAACCCAGGAGGCTTGGCCATGTCAGCACTAGCAAAACACTGATTGCTTAATCAGCTGAGTTTCAATGACCAGACCACAGTGGCTATCTGTGCATCTAATAGACACAAACTTGAGAGCCCAGATGATTCCCAATACCATCAGCTGGTCTCCAGCTATCGTTTCTCTCTCATAATGGAATAGTGGTTAACTTGGGGATTGGACTGTGGCTCTAATAGTGTAAGCTGGTGGAAGACCATAGCTCATGAAGAGGATGTAGAAAAGCTAAATAACGAACTGCAAATTTGGGAGGTTGGATTTTAAAAGAAAAGACTGAAGGAAATAACTTCTGATATAGAAGAAAATCTAGCAAAAGTGACATTTAGAAACTTCTGCTGGTTTTGGCATTGGTAGTTCTTTGACAACTTTGGCCGGATCATAGTCTTACTGTAGGGAGGGAAGAAAAGTGTCTCTAATGAGACCTGCGATAGCATTCATTAAATACTAACTTTATAAAAGGCAGTGTCCTAAACTACTATGCATGTGCATGTTTGCTTCTGTGTGATAGGCACATAGATTGTAGATAGATAGATAGATAGATAGATAGATAGATAGATAGATAGATAGATAGAAAGATAGATAGATAGATACATACATACATACATACATACATACATACATACATACATGATGCATAGGTAGGTAAGTATGTATGTACAGTCACACAAACACAGCATATCAACTTGATATAAAGAACTATAAGTAACTAAATAATGCTGAGAGAAGATAAGAAATAGTCTTATTCAAGGAAGAGTATGAAAATTGGTTACCCAATACCAAGCAGCCCTGAACATTCATACAAGTAGCTTTATTGAGACTAAGTATGTTTTATCTAGGAATGCATGTATACACATATTCTTATATCCACATAGAAACAATTATAAAAGGAACCATGATTTTTAGAGAGAGAAAGGTCCTATGGGAGGATTTAGCACAAGAAAGAGGGATGGGAAAAGATAGGATTATATTATAATTTCAAAAACAAGCAATGAGAAATGACTACTCCTACAACCAAATTAAGATCGCTATATAATTTTCCACTACTTCATTTTCAAAAAGAGTTCAGAACAGGAAGGGACTGAGGGAGTCATATGGCACCAGGCTCTGCAGCCTGGAGGGGACTTCCATTAAGTTCATCAAGTAACTTTCTGACAGGAAGAAGCCAACAGGTCCAGGGGATTTCATTGAAATAAGATTTAGGCTTTAGCCTCCTTTGAAAAATTTAACGTTTAAATACACTTAAATTGTTTAAAAACTACTGTCATTTCAGTTAGTACACTGAAGAGATGTTATGGGGCAGAATGACAGAGTTTTTAACATGAAACCCCATGTGTTTGCCATATCCCCGCATCTGCCAAAAATCAGTACAAGTGGGGAAAAATAGTCAGGGATACGGTGGTTCCTCTTTATTTCATCCACTCCAGCCACAAACTCTCCTGGTCACTCTTCTTTATTTCTACCGTGTTCTTTGTGACTACAGAATTCACTAGGACGGAGTGAAACTGAAAGGCAATGTGGTCTCATATGAGGGAAAAAAAATGTTTCAGGAAAGAAAGACAGTTAATTCATGAACACGGAATTGGGAGTGAAGGTGAGAGGGTGCCCTCACAGGCACGTGATTATTCCTTCAAGCAAATGTATTTAGTATGAATGTCATCACAACTCCATTGTTTTGAGACATGCACCGGGGTGAGTTTGGTAAGAAATAGAGAACAGAATGTTTCACGGAGGCACTGAGACACAGAGCTGGCCTGTCAGCGTGGAAGGCCATGTTAGGACCTCAAGCTCTCCTAGTCCCCAACTCTCCTGAAAGTCACAGAGATCAAAAGCCCCCAGGCACAAAATATGAACATCATAGGTGTATAATATCACGTTTATGATCAAGATTAAATACTGGTGTATGGAGAGCACCATCAGCGTGACTATTATTGTAGTATCTATATGCAATGGCAGTGAAATCAGATCCTGGGAGAATAAGTTAGATTTGCTTGAATAATGTTTCAAAGAAAAGTAAGTATTCAAAGAAAACATAAGAATACTGGCTTCTTAAAACATATTTTAACAAATAAAGCACATGTCCCCAAACATTTCAATTTATTGTTGTCGGAAGCAATTCAAGGATTTCAACTTCTCGACATATCTTTGTGTTCCTTCTTAATTCTCTAACTTCCCTCATTCCCCTTAAATGTGACTTTAAACAAGATTACTACACCCTTGAGAAAAACTTATTTGTTTAATTAAATTGAGGTTTATTCAGGACAATAAATTTAGGCTTGGATTCAAAAGAAGGCAAAATGATTGGCTCTTTATCAAAGAGGGGAAAAGGGTAAGTTTTCTTTCTAGTAACCTCATTTTCTTTGCTAAGTACCATCTTTGCCTCATTAACAGAAGCTTCAAGAGATTTCTGAGCTTGTGTTCTTTCCCTACTACAGTCAGAATCAGCATTATCACTTCACAGTCCTCACCTTGTGAGGCTCTTCTGTCCAGTCAGGGGAAACAAATCCCAACAGTTTAATTATGTAGCTTGCTGAGGCTAATCATCGGGTCAGAGCTAATGCTGGGTGTCAGGTAGTTGACGGGGGCTTCCAGGAAGAGGAGAGCAATAGAAGCCACACCAGATGTCAGTGTGAACCTGTCCTTGGAGGCACCCTGGGAATGGGGTGCATGGGTTCTGCCTTTTGTGCTATTTCTCCTCCACTCCATTACCTGAAATACTGAAGGTGATGATTCTAATCACATTTCTGCTAATCCAGCAACATTCCCGGATTATTAACTAAATAAATGAATTGAATTAAAGTGGGAGAGTAAAAAGTGGTATTCCCTACAGAAGAAGGACAATCTGATCTCCCAGCAAATGGAATTAATAGAGAGGAGAAAGCATCTCACATTATGAGCGTCAAACTTGGTGTTAGCAAGCTTGCATCTAGCGGTCAGCTTGGTGTCCTGGGTACCTCAAGCAATTAGCTGAATATGAGGCTGAGTAGCTTCTTCACCTGGACACCTCTGATCCACTTACAAAACAAGATTCCTGTGAAGACTGAATGGTCTAAGGAAAACGATGAAACAATGTATGAAAGGCCATGTATGATACTGCAAGCACTAGAGAAATGAGAAAAACATTCACTCATAATTTTCCTTCACTATGTCCTTGTGGTAAATGCTCAAGCTCCCAAGTCAGATATATATTGAGTTCATGTTCTTTAATTATCACTTCAAATCATATGAAAACTTAAATAAATTAACTTATATAGCTTGGGCTCATATAAAATTTAAACTTCAGTTTCTTCTTCTATAGCAGGAACTATTAATATCTACCTCAGAGCTCTGTGAAGGATTAACTGAGATAATGAATATGCAATGGCACAAATCCTGGCCTACAGAGGCTCGTATGTGAAAAGTGGCATTGCAGCTATATTGGAGGTGGGGCTATCTATTAAAGACAAATGCTTGGAAATCAAATTTCTCCTAATCTCTCTTCAAAACACGAAGCACACAGTCAATTTCCAAAGAATACAAAATAATCTGACATTTTACTCTCACAATCATAAATCTGTGGTTTTGTGATTTGAATTTCTAAACAGGAAACCGTGCTAGTGTAAAAAAAAAAAATGCAGTAATTAGCCATTGCCTTCATTTATAAAGGGGCAGACAGAAATAATGACAAAGCTGGTGACTTGAAATCCATATAAATGTGACTAAAGCTCCAACCATAGAAGTTTTCAACAGAGTCCATATTTCTTATATCTCTCATCACACAAAAGGCTTTCAAAGCCCAGTCGTGTTGGCATGGATGTCGATCTTCAAATTCTACCATCTTACAAACAATTTAAATCACTGTCGTATTGCTGGCTTCTCTTCCTTATGTAAGCTTCATCACATGAACATTAGTAGTTCATTTTTGTTTTGAGATATAGTCTTACAAGGTAGGCCAGACTCACCTCTACAGTACAGAATCGCCTCAAATGTAAAATCATTCTGCTTCAGCTTCCCAATACTGAAATTATTCACATGAATTTGAACACTATTGCCCCTCAAAGCCTGAGCTTTTGGAACTTCCCTCCGTCCCTGTAACTGTCTACCTTGATGGCATTGAGGAAAAGAGGGGGAGAAGGTCAAGAACCTGAAAGAGATATAAATATGTAGGGATGTTGTAGAGATTATGTCTTACACATTGTATAAAAGCATTCATTTGTCAATAAAAGCTTATTGGCCAATGTGGGACTAGAAGGTGAGGCATCCAGCAGAGAGAGGGGTTTATGGGAAGAGAGTCGGGAATGAAGGAGACTCACTCCAGACATAGAAGGTGGTCACATGAAACTGAGGACAAAGTCAAACTGAGGACAAAGTCATCAGCCATGCGGCAGGAGTTAGAATAGAATAAATGGATAATTAAGTTATGAGCTAGCTGGGGAACAAACAAAGTTTTTAGATCAGCATTTATTTATGAATTATTAAGTCTCAGAGTTTCTGGGAACAAAGTAGATGAGTGCAAAAAGGCAAGGTTACAGATGGCATTAACTACAAGCTGTAAACGGACAACTCTACCTTGGAGGAAAGGAGAGATCAAGGTTTGAAAGAAGCAGGGAAGCTATCAGAATCAATGCTGTTAAACTACTGGAAAAACGGGGATGTAAGGCTGCCTGTGCCCCGGAGGCCAGAGGGCTGAAATAGAGGTAGCAGAACTGAAACCATTCTGGGCCTTGACCACAGGAGAAAAGGTGTTGACCTTCTAACAGAAGCATGAGTGAATAGACAGGAATTAAATGAAGTGTCTAAGAACATATGACATCAAAGGAAAGTTTTGTTTTGTTTTGTTTTGTTAAGAGGAGAAATCCTTAAGCATGATTCTATGTTAATGGAGATGATTCATCTTGATAGGAAATATTTGAGGGTATCACAGTGAGGATGGATAATGATGTAATGTTGGATGTACAGTTCAAGAGATACTTCAGGATATATGGGTTGAGGAGACCCTTAATTTTCCCATTTTTTAAAAGAACAATATTTGGACTTTAGAATTCACCAAATGTCCAAAAGGATAGGGGAATGAGAAGAAAATGGAAGAGAACAGTGTAGCAAATGTGATTACAGGGCCAACTGAAGTTAAGAGCTATGAAGAACTATCGACCAAAATGTGCCGTGTGGTATAAATTGTTAGCATAATTTCTGTTGGTTAAACACCCCACAAAATGGCTACAGTAAAAATAAACAAAGAATTTATTTAAAATGTTAAAATCATGAAAATCACAATATGATCAAACTTTAATATGAGATGAAGATTTGACAAGGATGGCTTGGTATGCTGACGTTTACCCAGAGGATGCTGGGATATTTAAGCATAACGACTACAGTAGAAGAGGATCCTAAGGTGTCGAAACAGGATGACTACAGTAGAAGAGGATGCTGGGATATCTAAGAACGATGAATACAATAGAAGCAGCAGCATTTGTAGGTAGAAAGTTATGTCCAAGGTAAGATTATTTTAAAAATCCATTCAACTAGCTGTTTCTCAGGAAAATCCTAGCAAATCTCCTGTTTCACCACACATACCACTGGAGCTATAGCCATGTGTGTGGCTGGACAGAGCTAAAGATTAAAACTCAGGTCCTGTCTTGTGTAACAAATACCCATATCTACCAACTCACTTCTTCAATCCCTGTAAAACTAAATTTTGTTGTTATTGTTGTTGTTGTTGTTTAGCTCCTTTAGTGAAATAAAAAGTCACTTGGGGCAATGACAGTTCATACTCTGTACATCGTGGCAGAACCACTAGAACCCTGTTGGCAGTCAGGGATGGAAATGTGCATCACTGTGCATCAGAAAGAAACTACCTAATATCAGTGGATTCTAGTTAACTCTTTTGCCTCCTAGGGAAAGACAGAATTGGGTATTTAGCTCATATTACCTAGCATAAAATTATGTTGACATAATAAACTGATGCTCCCTTGAGACCGTTAGAGATAATTTTACCACACTAATTTAGGAATCACGAGAACATAATTAGTTCCCTTGAATAGTTAAAACACTGTAAGGCATCCGTTTCTGCTGATAGGCCCCAAAGGATCTTCTGTAGACTATCTTCACTGAAAACTAAAGATTCAAGAATTGAGTCTCTTTTTAAAGCATATTTTCTTTAAAAAAAAAAAATCATTACTTTTATTTACTTGTTTATATGCACGTGTGTGAATGTGCGTATACATGTGTGTGCATCTGTGTATGTGTCTGTGCTTATGCATTTGTTCATGTGCGCATGTATATATGTATATGTGTGTGGCATGTATGTTTGGATGCATTTGTGTTTGTGTGTTTGTGTGTATGTCTGTGTGTGTATGTGTGTATGCACATGCACATGTGTATATGCATGTGTGTAAAATTTGCAGACCATCCCTTTTGTTTAGAATGGAACTCATAAGTTCATTTCCCTCTAAGGGAGCCAAACTGGGTATATAAACACTCCCAGCAGTAAAAAGCCAATAGAAAATGAGGTCCACGCAGCTTTGTCTTTTGTTTTCCCCTTAAATTTTATCTCATTTTTTTTAATCTTATGTTATTTATACATTTTTCCCTTCTGTCTTTATATGTCATATCTGATAGGTCTTTTGTGGATATAATATGGCTTCCAGTATAGCATCTCTAGGATTCCTGAGTTTTTGAACAAGTGGCTCTCTGTTTCTTGTGGCTTCTCTCCAGCTCTTTTCCTTCTGTTTGTTTGTTTGTTTGTTTGTTTGTTTGTTTTCTCTGACTCTAACGTGTTTCTTTTGTTTCATCTTATTTTATCATTATTTCTTAGAAGCCTATTTATTTTCTAATGAGAGATAGAAAGAGGGTGGACCCAGATAGGAGGGGAGATGGGGAGAAACTGAGAGAAGGAGACAATATTATATGAGGGGGAAACTATTTTCAATAAAAGAAAAAGGGGGAAAAAAAGTATGGAGCTTGTGGTGTCAAGCTAGGTAAAAAGACCTTGCCTCACTGAACAATCTTATCTGCCCTCAACTATGAATGGCATGCATCCTGAACATGTAAAGATGAGCAAACACAGAAAAATAGGTGATGCCAATCATCTGCCATGGTAGGGACTGCAGACCCAGGATCAATTTTCACTTCTTCTCAACTAAAGATTAGCAAGAAGTAACAGAAGAGGGGAGGGTGCGAAGGCATGTGTGGGTAGCTAGCTGGCTGGCTTTTGTAATAGCTCCCTCCTAAAAATCCAACTTGTAAAAGTAACTCAAGAGAAGGTCTTGAGGTTCTTTGAAACCAATGAATTTTTAACAATTCCTGTCTATTGGATTAGCCATTTGTTTAATATCTGAAGGAGATGTACACCTGAATTGACAACAGCATATATTAAGTACATGGAAATGGAAATACAGCTCCATCCCTTGGCTTTAAGCTGCTTGAGAGAGTAATTAAGGGAGTCTAATTAAATGCCAACTGAATCTAGGAAACATTTATGCCATATATTCAAGTCCAAATTTATTTTTCGTAAGATTTCCTTTTGTTCTACACGCATAAGCATTTGACTGCACTGTGAGTTTGGACTACATATGTGAACCTTGTGCTTTCAGAGGCCAGAAGATAGATCTCCTGGATTTGGGGTTACAGGCAGGTGTGAGCCATGATAATCATGAGAAACTGAAACTACTGCAAATGCAGTAAGTGCACTTAACCACTGAACCATCCCACTCATTCTTCATCTCAGTTTTTCCCATTTTGATTTTTGGGCATCCTTCTCATTTCATGAATCTGCATAAAACACTCAAAATCGGTGATTTTCCTTTAAATATATTTAAGATCCACTTAGAAAGACGAGTCTATCAAACTTCCCATTAATATTTAATTGTCTGATGTTGTGGATAGCCCTGGGGCTAATTATATTTGATAATTGTGCTCTCCAGTGAGTGGAAGCAAACAAGGAATGAGTAAGCACTCAGGTGATTTCCTGTAAACTTGGCTTCCCACCTTAATCTGTAAAATGAAGGAGAGATGATGATTGGACAGATAAGAGGGAAGATGGAAAGGAAGGTGGGAGAAAGAAGAAGGAGACAATGGAAGAGGGAGAGGACCGAGAGGAGGAGGAAGAAGAAAAGAGGAGCAGAAGCACATGACCTGGAGAAACCGCAAGTTCTAAGGGGTCTCATAGATGGAGAAGATGGTAATCTAGCAGTAGATCTGCCCAATCTAGTTGCACAGCATGTACTCATATTAATTGAGTTGTGTTTTCATTGCCAGGGCATATTTGGGTTGGACAAATTTACCGCGACAGCCTGAAGGGGATAATCAGGGCTTCAGAGACAGAAAACTAAACACTCTATTGTGTGGATCTAGGATGTGCCTCACAGTAGTAACCAGGGTTTATGCTGTATATTTGTATGTATATATATAACTATATATATATGAATATATATATATATTGTCTTTACACACAGCGCTGTGTGTGCATCCTCTCATCCTATCACTCATTGATCTTTTGATCCATCTATCTAGTATAATATAATAGTGACTTGAATTGATTGTGTGATTGAAAAATGTATGCACAGAACCACCTCACTTTGTCAATAAACAATCCAACACTTATTAAAACAATGAAAGTCAAAGCAATAGGCAGAATCCAGGAAAGGGAGGGGTGGAAAGGCCAAGTAGAATTCATCTCTGATATATCAGACTGTTTAAAGGAAAGGCCTGAAAAAAGTATCTCTGAAGACTGCACACTGTAATAAACATGCAAGCTCAGTGCATTCCTGGGCTTCAGGTGAGCCAGAGAATTGGCTGTCACTAACAGTGTCAACAAAGACTTGAGAAAAACCAAAGTGATTCAGCAATAATCACTTTTACAGCTTATGCTCAAGTGTTTCACATTTATGATATTTATTAGTTATTTAAGTTAATTCTTTCTTCCCCAAATCTTGCACTTTAAAAAAAAATGCCAGTGGACTTTTAAATTTTAGTAGGTATCAGCTCACGTGAATATAGATCACAAGTTAATATAAGTCACAAAGATATGATTTCTTAATCACAATGTGATAAACAGTGCTCTGAACAAGATTTTCACTTCTGAAAACAGCCTTTAAAACTTCAACTGAAAATGAACGATATCCATGAAATAAATCCAAGTCTTTGGGTTCTCTGCGCAGTCGGTCTTCTTATCACAAATACACCGTTGAGGAAACAGGATCTACTACATTCTGTCAAGGGTTTCTCTATTCAGGCCCTGAATATAACAAAGATTATTTTACATATCTATCATGCTTATAAGCAAACACACGCAGACACACATGTGCATGTGTGCGTGTGCATGCGCGTGCACACACACACACATGCACATACACACACACATGCACATACACAAAGATGCATGCAAGACAAATGTGCAGCAGCTTTCCATGCTGAGTGATTGACTTCCATTCAAATCCTAGTGCCTACTTCATGGGGCCACTGGGAGGGTAGTAGTATTTACTGAGTGAATTTTAGGCTATCAAAGAAATTATATACAGTTCACAAGGCATCAGGGTTCCATTTCAAGACCTCCTCAGGAGACAGATGTATCATAAGAAGAACCAGAATACAAGGATGATGAGAAGCAGAAGAGGGAGTGCAGGAGACTCTAAGACTGGAGAGGCTAATGAAGCGCCTCCCAGTGCATTACAGATCGCACAACCACACTGTGTATTTCTCACATCTCAATCATTATGTATCTTGCCTGGGTTCCTTTCTCACTTCAAGACATAAGCATGGTGACACGGCTTGAGATTAGAGACCACTGGACAAACGGTATCAATGTTCTGATCTCTGTAGCGACTGCTATAGCTTCGGTGGGCAAACGGGCAGGTGGAGCCTGCAAAAGATGCACTCAGAAAACAAACCTAAAGAGCTAGCCAGGGCTTAATTTCGTCACTTGGGAGGCACAGGCAGGATATGAGTTCCAGGCAAACATTGTCTACACAATGAGTTTCAGGTCATCCTTGTCTACAAAGTGACTTTCAGGCCAGTCCTGTCTACATAGTGAAATATAGGCCGATGTTTTTTACATAGTGAGCTGCAGGTCAGTCTTGTCTATAGAGGAAGTGTCAGTCCACTGTTGCCTTGTCTATATAGTGAATTTCAGGCCATCATTGTCTACATAGTGAGCAATAGGCAAACATTGTCTACATAGTAAACTCCAGGCCACCCTTGTCTACATAGTAAATTTTAGATCAGTGTTGTCTGGCCTATATAGTGAATTCCAAGCAATCCTTGCCTACACAGTGAGTTTTAGACCACCGTAGGTGATATATTAAGACTGACTTACTAAATCAAAACAATCAGCAATAACAAAACAAAAGTAGTAACCACAATAACAAAACAAGATACATTCAGAACTAAGCATGAAATTGACACACTACTCAACGTGTATCCTAATTTGTTTAGATTGGAGTTTTGCAATACAGAAAGAACAAAAAGGGTAATTAGCAGAGGAGAATGAATGAATCAATGAATGAATGAATGAATGTATACTGAAATAATTCATGATCAGAACACACCACAAAAAGAAAAAAAGAAAAAGACAAAAAGAAGAAAAGAAAAGAAAAAAGGAAAAGTATAGCGTTCATTCTGGGGATCTGTCCTTGGATACATAAGCGAGCAACTTTCAGCATAAAAGATTTTGTATAAAAATAAAAGTGGGAAGTAAAGGGCAGGAGAAAATTCATCAGCAAAATGTCCTTTCTGTCTCTTTACTCTCATAGCTTTCGCATCTGGGCTATATTTTATAGGTACTTGTCTGAGCTAAAAATAAAAGGTGACTGGTTAAAGTTTCTATTTCTATCACCATAACACTGAATTACAGTACTATCTTCCCTCACTTGCCAAGACGCACCATTTGTCTTCCTACAATCTACAAGTAGGACCTTTTAAATTTTGACACCAACAGTCCAATCTTCCACACAGCAGAAGTAGATCACTATTCTCACACAACTAAATCTGGAAAAAAAGAAACAAACAAACAAAAAACCAAACCAAAACAAAACAAATGCTTATTTTGCTACCATGCTACCACAGCAAGCCTGCTGTCTGCTAATTCTAAGTGATTCTCATGTCTCATGGGCTTCAATGTCGACTCATATGAGTCAATTAAGAAAAAAAAGAGAGAGAGAGAGAAGTCCAACATGTGCTGTCATAGGTAAATATCTATTTGCATGTGGAATCCATAGAATTACATCCACAAGGAAGAAAAGTAAGCTTTACGTAAACTAGGTGATGAACTGTAACTGAAGGTAACACACAGGCTCAATTCATCCCATCACAGCAGAGAGTCAAGCACACCAATAGTCAATCGCTTTATTAACAACCAGTTAGGGGGAGTTTGGTGTGGTGGTGCACACCAACACTGGGCAAGAAAGAAGCAGGAGAATGACCCACGACAGAGGTATGCATACTGAAACTCTGTCTGGGGGTAGGGGGATAGGGAACACCTGTTACGAATGTGATATGTAAAAAAATAAATAAATAAAATAAGGCTTTAAGGATTGAATAATATCCATGGTATTGTCGGTTTTACTTCATTAGAATTAAGTTATGATTTTGATAGGGATAGGGTTTTACAAAGTTCACAGAATAGCTAGCGTACCTATTGTTAGTTGAACTTAAGGATAGAAAAATTATGACCTCTTTCTCTTTCATTCTGAGTATACGATCGTCAAGGCAAGTAGTATTCTTGACTATAATCATTAAAAAATTTAAACACAATTATATAATATAATTAATGATGTTGGAGTTTAAAGTTAACCAAAGGACTATTCAAAATTCAAAACCATAAGAAGCAGGAAACAATTCATTCTACAGCATTTTGACAAAGGAAACGTAACGGGAAGCTTTCCAGGGTTTTATCCTTAAAAAACATGAAGGATAAACCCAGAAGCACACGTGTGTACTTTGTATTAACTTTTAATTAAGGAAGCCGTTTAAGATGAATAAACTAAAAATGCATGGCTCATTTCCTAATTTGAAAAATGTTCAAATAAATATCTGATATGCTCCTATCTCATAAATCAGCAACACACAGAATTAAGAGTTTAAGAATTTGGAAGCCTAGCCTCTGGTACATGCCCTTGATCTAAGCACTAGTAGGCAAAAGCAGGCAGGTTTCATCCAGTATGAGGCCAGCCTGGTCTACATTGCAAGTTCCAGGACAGCCAGGACTATATAGCAAGATCCTCTCTCAAAAAACAAATAGAATCTTGGAAAAGGCATTAAGGTAAAACAGTTATGATTAAGATTAAAATAATTTCTTAGAGGTATGCTGATAGTTTTTGTGTGAAACAAATCCTGATTTTTTTAATCTTAGAAATAAATGTTTTAAAATCAAAGGAAATGTTGCTATTTATAATATTTAGATTCATGAAGGGATCAATTCAAACAAGAACAGAATGGCCCACAAAGCCAGCATCCTTTGTGATGAATACAACTAGCCTATGGCAACCAAAAAAGTAGAGATATGAGTGGCAGAAGGTTTAAGAAATTATAATACTGAGGGTAAAACATACCTTGCCTCTGCTGGTACAACTAAAAAGACTTAAAAAAAATCTATTAAAAATGTGAGACTGGTTCATAGATTAGTTTTAAAGCTATATAAAACAAAGGATGTAGATTAAATCTGGTGGGTGGAAGACAAGAGGATAGAAAGCCTTAATTTTACTGGTAGGATTTAAACAGAAGTAAGGGAAACTGAGAAATACCGTACCGCCTACATGCATATTTTAATGACATGTACAAAGAGCAGAAACATACCTACTTCCTTTCTGGTACCTCAAAGAGATAGACTACCTGTGGAGATCAGAGGCAATTCCCAGTGTCTTCAGGAGATATTTAACCTACTGCACCTTTGCACTGGTACTGTATATGGGCAAGTAACAATACATCGTATAGATGCTGAATGTGGAAAATCATGTGAGAAAGCAGACGAAATTCTCTCAAGATGTAGTCCTCTGACGTATAGGAAATAGGACACTGGAAACTGCTCAGAAATGCTGTGATGCCAACACAGGTCACACACCACCCATCTAGACTACGCTCCAATCAGCAGAGGAGAAGCTGAATGAGGAGTTGCAGTTTCTTCTTTAGATACCAAGCTACAACAAAAACATGGCCATGGATGGCCTAAATATTAACTCACCCAAACATTTATGAATTCTAAAAATTTTAATAACTACTACTTGATTCCTGTCCCCGAGAGAGTCACAGTGCGGCAGAAGACACAAACATACCAGAAATCTCACACATAGAGGTTGGTGTTAAACAAGGTCAGAGGATAACAGAGTTCAAAGGAGTCAGAAAATATGTCCACCTAGTGAGAAACAAAAAGCTTCTGGGAAAGTGACAGTCCTTTGCTGTGGTTCTTTCTGAAGAATATTTCTAAGTACAGCAAGTCACAGTGACAAGAAGCTACATATTTCAGGCAGGAGGAACGTACAGAACAATCCCCAAAGACACCCACCCATCTATGAAAATGTGAGCAATGGCATGGGACCTGGGAGGGAGTAGTTAACTATTTCCCACTTGGAAAGCAATGATTGCACATGATTCCAGATCAGCATGTTAAAACTTGAAGCAAAGAAAGGGTGTGAGGGGCACTACCTACTAAATCAGGCCCATTTCTGAAAGGCTGACAACAGGAAGTGCTAACAATTAGTACAAAGGATATAGTTAAGCAGAGGACAGAGGTCAGGGGATGGGTCTTGTCTTGTAGCTACACTCCTGAGTCTACCCTTTCTCCTTACAGTAAAGCAATGCCTTTGATAGGTTTGCAAATGAGAGGATGTGATTGATCTGCAACCACAGAAAGGGTCAGTGTAGTAGGAACAAGAAGACTGCAGGATTGAAATCTTATTGGCAAAATCAAAAGTGTATTAACAACAAGCATACTCAGCCATGCACGGGCTTTAGGCAGCCTGCGAAGAAACAAATACTGCCTTTTCATTGTGGACCACAAGCAAAGGAGGTCTAGATTATATGGCTGCTTTACTTTATTTATATAGTGTGGATCATACAGGTATTTCTATCTATCAAACTAGGTTTCTCAGTTGACACACCAGTTATTTGATTTTTTTTTTCTTGAGTGAGATTGAGTCTCTATATAGCTCAGGCTGTCTAGTAACTCTCTACAGAGAGCAAGCTGGCTTCAAACACAGAGAACGCCACCTACCTGTAGTTCCAGAGAGCTGGGATTAAAGGCTGTGTTCCACTAAATCTAGTAGCTTTAAATACAGTTCAAATCCCAAATTGAAAAATAAGGTAAACTCTTAAGATGAATAACTAAATATTCTACAGAGAATTTATTTAGATTTGATTTGTGGTTTAAATATAAACTTTACCTGTAAGATAAAGAGGGGAACGTCTGGGTAATCCAATGACAGCTTTCCCTGCCCTTCACTTAAAAAGCTTAATTTAGTTTTTACAGATAGGGCGGTTGTAAGTTCATCTTTCACAGTCGCTATAGTACAAGTCATCAAAAACAACACAGCTGACTGGAGTAGCCTCATTCAGAGTCTCAGCTCTCAGAACTGGGAGAATGACCTGGAAACAGATTTACATTTAGCTGCTCACGGGCTCGTCGATGACCTTGCGGCAACGGATAATGAATAGAATATGTTTTCCCTAGAAATCAATTAGGATTAAGAATTATTTAAACAATATAATCTGAGGACTCACGTGGAGCCAAGGAGTAGTGAAAAATAAAATCCTCTCCTTAATACAAAAGTATCCAGTTTTATTATTTAGGTAGCATATGTAAAGCACTATACTTTTTATTTTATTCTGAAAGATAAAAATGAGTTTCATGAAAGTGTTTGAAATGTTTTAATAAAGATTGATAAACAGGTCTAAGTGGAAACAAGGTAATAATTACAACCTCCATTTGACTAAACTGAAAAGGTCAAAATATCCCAATGAAAGCTCAAGGTTAATCACGAGGTCTAATTAGCTAATAGCTGTACTTTGCTTATTTTAACAATGCCCATGCATATAGCAGAGATAACTGATAACAAAAATCCAAGGCATCTGGAAAAAGGAAAAAAGATAAACATGGAATTAAAATCTGAGTTTATCTTCTGACATTTTGGCATAGCATTTGTACCTGCATAAAAGACACCTATTTATACTCAGTATCTAATAATGTACTAGAGACTAATAACATGAGGGAAAAATAAGATGCTTTATGAAAAACATCCAACTACAGAGAATGGATCACAGAAAATGCCCAGCATGGAGAAGGAGCCGTAGAAGCTATGAGGAAACAGAGTAATGGCACAGGTCTCAAAGAAGGCAACACGGGAACTCAGAGACGGACATATGGGAAGGAGATCAGCCCTGGCAGGAGCAGTAGAGAGCAACAATGTTCTGAAAGGATGATCACATAGCATTATAAAATTCAAAGACAGTAGGAGGAACAGAGCCAATGACCACCAGCCCATAGGCCTGGCATCAGATCACAGTCAGAAGTTTGTATCCGATGATGAGCCTGTGAAATCATTGAAGGGTTTGAGGGAGAATTCCAACTCCAAAAAAACCATTACACATTGTGGGTCCAGTCTGCTGCCAGAATAGCCTATGGAGGGGGACCAACGGGAAGCTGGGAAAGCCATAGGTAAGCTTATAGGAATGCTATAGGTAACTGCTGTATGGCAGATTGAGATAAATAGACACGACAGCTCAGAGTTCTAGGCTCCAATTAATAGGCTGAGTTCCCAGTGTGAGACTTCTTTCACAATTGCAATGACACTGCCAAGAACACAGACCTCCATGGAAAGACACAGCACAGTGGAAGCGCTAAGGTGTAAGAGTCTGGCAGATCTGCCCATCTTGTGGACAACCTGTATGGAAAGGAAAGCTCTCTGAAAAGTCACTGAAGAAACTGAAACACTTTGTGTTACTGTTCCATCAACTATTGAGTTCACCTAGATATAGGCTTTCAAATAAATCCTTGAGAATGGGAAAAGAGAAAAAAATGGAAATATATTTTCCCAGAATGATTCAGTGCATTTTCAATTTTCATTCATCTATGTGAAAGTCACAATCCTCAGGAAAAGATTACAAACTTCCTAGTGACATTACTTTTTAGCAATAGAAGATATGGCTTACGAAGTTCAAAAGGAAAGAGACTCATTCATACAATGTCTTTCATTCTCCATGCCGCACATAGGCAAAAGCAAGATGGCTTTTATTTCATTGAAGAAGGTCTTAAAGTCACAGAACCGTACAACTATAGCCACCTCGACAGAAAACATTTTATTGGTGACTGTATTTAAATTTTTATAACCATGGATCAATATATCATTGACATAGTTTAGAAAATCTTTCTGGGGCTACAGAGGATAAGCATATCCTCTGTACATTACATCTGATGACATGGCTTCCTCCAAAGTTTCTTTGCAGATCGGTGGTAAGTCCATGTGAAAGGGACTGATACAGCATAAGGACCTACAGAGACAGTCCCAGAGCCCGTACACAGCTGACAGAGTGACGTAAATCTGTAATTGTCAGGCCCCTGTGGAAAGGGGGGATAACCAGGTTTGCCCTCCACACTCACAACTGTACTTATACAGGAGAGGGAGAGAGAGAGAGAGAGAGAGAGAGAGAGAGAGAGAGA
>NC_034610.1:50877559-50879445 GCF_900095145.1 Mus pahari | reverse complement strand
AGAGAGAGAGAGAGAGAGAGAGAGAGAGAGAGAGAGAGAGAGAAGAGACAGACAGACACAGAGAGAGACAGACAGAGAGAGACAGACACACAGAGAGACAGACAGAGAGAGAGACAGAGTGACAGAGAGTGAGAGAGAGAGAGAGAGAGAGAGAGAGACAGAGACAGAGACAGAGACAGAGACAGAGACAGAGACAGAGACAGAGAGAAGTTTCTAATAGCTTAGATAAGGTTGTCAATGTTGCAGTGCAGGTATATGTCAGAAGAGGGATATAATCTGAATTATGATCTAAAGATGCTTACTCTGAGGAACAGGCAGAGTAGTGTTTTACAGGAGAGTAAAGGCAGAAACAGAGCCTTATTAAGAACACTACAGTCATTCAAAGAGGAGAAGGAGCAGGAGAAGGAGGAGGAAGAGGAGGAAGAAGAGGAGGAAGAGGAGGAGGAAGGGGAGGAGGAGGGAATAACCATAGAGATAGAAACAGAAGTGGAGAAATTCTCTAATCTGGAAAACATCTAGTCTAACCAGTAGCATACAGTGGGTTTACAAGGGAGAATGGAGAAGGAGGAACGAGAGCCAATAGAAAGGCAGGCTACATGACAATGTTTATAAAACTGAAAGACAACGGGTACCAAGGCATGCTATCTGAAACACGAGGGACATTGGTGGTGGTGGTGGTGGTGGTGGGGACTGTGTTACATTAAAGCCATCTGCAAAAGCGTTTATTTAATTACAAAATCGTCTAAAAACCTGATAATTTTATGTTGACCAAAATGACCAAACTGATTTACTTACGGCTAGCTTTTCCATCTTTCTCTCTAGTTACAAGCTGGCATCACTACTTGGTACTTTATCCTGATTATGGCTAGCAACAGTCTCTTGTTTTCTCCCTCTTGATCCAGCACTATGTCTAGCTTCTAAAATTTAATTTAGCTTGAATCAATAAATAAATAAATATAGTAATTGGCTATCCCGGAGCACAAGAACCTCTGAAATACAAATGTCACCAGGCTCATGGAATAGCATTTCTAGGTACTTCGAAGATAGTGAAATCAACAGGGGAAAGAAGCAACAGGTTCATTATTGACATTTTTCACATAAGTCCCAGAAGAGTCAAGTCTACTTTTAAGAACAGTTTCAAGTTAGGCCCTTTCATGGACTAATTACTACATGACGTTAACAGCGAGAGTAATGTGACTAAGTCCAGGATACAATACTAAGAGTTACTCAGCCTGGGAGAAGCTTGTCCACATGTGTGAATGACAGAAGCAATCAAGCCTACTCTGTGTGGATAAGGCTATATGGCTTGCTATTACTGTCAAATATTACTTTACAGGTTTGCATGCCATCACCATTTTATGGATGACAAATTAAACAGCACAAAAGTTACACTACAACCCAGAATTGTTGCTACCGTAATGCTATATCCAGTTCCAACCTGTTTTCTCCCTCGATACAGTCTGCGAAACTCGATTAAATTACGGAATTCAAGCACACTTTTCATGTGAAAAATAAAAACCATATTGCTTCAAAACAGGACATCTCTCTTTGGAAAATAAGTTTGAGATTCCTAATTTAAAATATGAAATACTAATCAATATTTGTATTTTCTTAATCCTACATTTTTCACCTTCTGTGAGCTCTTTTGAAATACATTTGATGATCCAAATAACAGGAAAACAACCATGAAGAAACAATTAAGTTCTGTAACTTTAAAAAGTTAGAGCCACTTACAGGCTATGGAGGAAAAGTACTTACTTGAGAAGTAGAAAGAAAAAAAAAAAAAAAAAACACAACGAACTAGCAAATCAAAAAAAAAAAAAAATTTCTTTCCCAGAATCAGCCAAGATCTCCAATACTTTGGAAAATCAGTGTAAGCATAGAAG